>NW_004955457.1:4568574-4622263 GCF_000276665.1 Chinchilla lanigera
AAAGGAGAAAAGAAGGAAGGGAAAAAACAATAGACACACGCACACACACAAGACAGCTAAGATAATTGTACTACTAATTTCTGTTAGTTCATTGAAAGGGACAGTGAGTGCTTATATTTGACAAATTGATGGGTCAAATATGATCTCCAATCCTAGGATGTTGTGGAATCTGACACAAATTTCCACAGTAGTTGAACCAGTCTACACGTGCACCAACAGTGAGGAACAGTTCCTTTTTCCCCACAGCTCTGCCAGCCTTTGTTATTAGTTGATTTCTTGATGATAGCCGTTCTTTCTGGGGTGAGATGGAGTCTCAGTGTTTCATCAATTTTGCATGCTTATACTTGGTAATCTGAGCAACTACTTTGAAGAAAACAATATGTAATATAATAACCATTGTTAATTTCCTATCATCCTGTTTTGAAATTCTGTATCATTTTTATTTTCTCTTTAAAATAATAAAATAAACTAGAAGAGACACTGTACTAGAAAAGCAAGGGGACAGAAAAGAAGGAGGGGTAGATAACAGATGAGGATAGGATAAAAGTAAATTCTATGGGCCTATTAGTCTGCATAATTAATATGGAATAATAAACATTCTTGATTTCTTATTTATACTGATAAATCAATCTTCTGTGATTCTTCTCCCCTTTTATTATAAATATCCATGCTGAGCCTTCAATTCTGTCTGCCTCCTGGTTTCAGGAGTTAAATATGTCTTAAACTGCCAAAGAAGACACTTGACTCTAAAATGCTCATTAATAAGTCTGGGCCTATCTTTTTCTTTTATAAACAGGGCTTACCAGAAGTCACGAATTCTACAATCCTCCAATAAACATTTTTCCAATAACTATAATGATGAAATGCCAAAGACATTATACTAGCTTGTCCCTCTGCTTCCTACCCAGATTACCTTATCATAGGTATCAGATTTCTAATTGTATTGTTACAGAGCATTAGTAAGCTTTCCCATAGCTGTGACACTATGTCTTATGCCCACAATTTAAAGAAAGAAAGATTTAATATGGCTCATGGTTGTAGGAGATTCAGTCCCTGCTTAGCTGGTCCATGGCAGAAATGACATTGTGGAAAGGCATGGCAGAGGAAAGCTGCATACATTAGGCTAGTCAGGAAACAGAGAGAGAAGGGAGGAGCCAGGAATAAAGATATCCTCTTCAACTGCATGCCCACAGTGACACCCCGACCAGCCAATACCTCCAAGTAGCACATTCAGCTATGAACTCAGTATAGCACCCAATAATCCAATCACCTTCCAGAAACCCCATCTCTGAACACATGAGACTTTTGAGCCTAGATTAACTCATAATGTAGAGCAACTATAGACAATTAATGCTGCATCTAACAATACTGATAGGGCTTTCCATGCCAGCTAGATGGTCAAAGATTCACTTCTAGAACCTCATCGTTAAGTTAGATTTCTAAGCCACTTTTTTTTTCCTTCCGGTACCAGAAATCAAATTTACGACCTTGCCCTTGCCAGGCAGGCACTGTTCCGCTGAGCTAAATCCTCAGCCCCTCCTAAGCCACTTTTACCAATAATTTTCTTGTATCCAATTTCCTATGAGCAGATTCTTAATTTATTTACTGAGGGTAAAAAGTGAGTGACCAGAACAGGAATGGGCAGAAACAAAAGCTAAGCAAGGTTGTAGCTTTAACTAAAAACTAGAGAGGCTCACTTCAGTCTGATCTAAGGGGGAATTTTGGACCACAATTTGGCCCATACTGTGAATTTTACCTTGACTTATGGTGGTAATCCATCACTGGTCACAGGCTATTTTAATTGACACAACTTCTAATTCATGGGACCACTGAAACTTTTCTCAGCACTTTTATGATTGTATATATTCCCTTTCAATGTTGTTAATTTTTTCTTTATTCCTTTAAGGCTATATTATTGAGTGCATACACATATAGAAATGTTTTTACTTTACAGGTGAATTAACATTTTTATCATTATAAAATATTTTATTCTGATATATTGTCTAATTTGTGTGGCATTGTAATAATACAAGAAATCACCTTCTTTTAGGGTAGTTTTCACAAAGTGAGTATTCCCCTATTCTCTTCAGTTAAGCCACTCTATTTCTTTAAGATTCAGATGAAGCTTTTACAATAAAGCCACTTATATTTTATTATATCATGATCAATCAGTCACCAATTTTCATATCCAGATCTAGAATATGCATAAACCTGCTACTCCTCAAAAGAATGTAATGTGATAAAGGAAGAAATTAAATCATAACAGCATTTTTAAGACCAGTTGTTTGAGAAATTCCTGTATAAGGCCGCTGATGTGTGTGTTCTCAAAAATTTAATAAATTGAACTAATATCATCTTTAAAATATTTTTCAAGGTACTAGAAATTGAACTCAGGACCTCACACTTGCCAGGCAGGTGCTGTGCCACTGAACTATATCCCTGGCTCCTAAATATTTTAATATAAAGCTTGAAGACCTAAATATTAAATGAAAGTCTATAAAGTTCATAGCAAATAACTGTAACTCTAAATTTAATGTTCATTTCTTATATAAGACATCAAATGCATAATCTTTGAAAGAAATGATTGATAAGTTGCTCTTCCTTATCATTATAAACTGTTCTACACAGATATTGTTAAAAGAATGTGAACTTGGCAAGCTCAAGGTCGTGAGTTCAATTCCCTGTACCGGAAAAAAAAAAAAAAAAAAGAATGTGAAAATGAGCCATGACTGGGAGAAAATGCTTTGGGTAGACACACATGATAAAGGATTTATCTCAAATATATAAAGAACCCCTGAAAGTCTACAGTAGGGCAACGCAAAAATAAAGACCTGAGTAGATACATCACAAAAGAAGATTTGCAGATGGTAAATAACTGAAATTGAAAATACAATCAACATCATACGTCAGTAGAGAACTGCAAATAACAAAAAAAGAGTGAGACTGCATTGCATATCTACTAGAATGGCCAAAATCCAAAATATTGCAAGCACCAGATGCTGGGGAGGATGTGGAGCAACAGAAAACTGAGTCATTGTCAATGGGAACAGAAATGGCCACTTTGGAGCACACTATAAGATTTTCTTGTAAAATGTAACACTTTCTTACCTTAAAGCCCCCAAACACACACCTTGGTATAAAAGCAACTTAGTTAAAAACAAATGCCCCAGAAACCAGCAGCTGTGGTCATAACTATCAGATCTTGGAAGCAACAAAGGCAATTTATACTACAGAAGGGAGAGACAGTGGTACAACCAGATAATGGGACATTATTCTTCAATAATAAGAAATGGGGTATTAAGAAATAAAAGAACATGAAAAATCTTAAATGCATATTACCATATTAAACCAATATGTAAAAGCAACCTGCTATGATTGCAATTGTATTACATCTGGGAGAAACAAAACTGTGGAGATATGAAAAAGGTCAGTGGTTATCAGGGATGAAGGGAGGGACAGATGAGAGAATTTTTTAAACTATTTTGTATCATACTATCATACAGAATAGTTTCTAAATTGTATTATTGAATGTACACCAGAAGAAAATTGTAACACAAATGATGGAATGTGATTGGTTATAACAAATGTACTACTCTGATGTTGGTAGAGATGTGGCACAGAGTGTGACATACGGGGCTCTATTCTCTGCTTAATTTTGCTCTGAATATAAAATTGCTGTAAATGTCCAAGACACTAATAAAAAGGAGAAGAAATAGAAAAAGAAAGAGGTAGGACATAAGAAAAATATGCAAGGAAGAGAGTGAATAATTGAATAGAACAAGAAGTACACTGCATCTTAGTCCAGTTTCCACTGCTGTAACAAATGCCACAGACTAGATAATTTATAAACAATAGAAGTTTATTTGGCCCACTGGTTTAGAGGCTGAACAGTTAAAGAACACAGTATGAATACCTGGCAAGGGCCTTCATGACAGACCATCACATTGCAGAATTGAAGCCAGTATATGTGAGCCGGAGAAAGGAACAAGAGTTGAACTTGTGCTTTCAATCAGGACCTTAGTCCTAATGTAATAGTATGCATCCATTCATAATGGTGGTGACCCATCACTCAACAGCCTCTTTAAGACCCCCCTTCTCAACATGGTTATAATTGCAATTGAACTTCATTATGCATTTTGGAGGGCATATTCAAACCACAGTAATGATTTATGTGAAAACAAGTAGAGTAAGGTTTGGGGCTGGGGATTTAGCTCAGTGGCAAAGCGCCTGCCTGGCAAGCGCAAGGTCATGAGTTCGGTTCCCAGTACGGGAGAAAAACCAGAAAAATCAAAAAAAAAAAAAAAAAAAAAAAGTAGAGTAAGGTTTGACACATTAAAAATGTCAAAAGATAGCACTTTGAAAATCTTTTTCCTTTAAAGAGAATAATAAAAAAGAACAACAGCAAATACCAACAACATAAACAAAAACAAATCAAAGCAAATACAATAAAAATGATACATGGTTTCAGAACAAAATGATAGGAATTAATAATGGTTGTTATACTACATAATATTATCTTCAACGAAGTTGCTCAGATTACCAGATGTAAGATTGCAAGACTGATTCTCTAGAACACACACATACACGCTACATATGTATTTCCCCCTATAAGAACTTAAAATCTCACTTATTTAGGTAGAAACATCTGAAAACTTCTATGACATGTCTGTGCTAAAAATTATTTTAAGGAATGTATATATCTTTCCAAAAGTCCTTAAATTATTATTACAGAAGCAGTATAAGACAGACAAATACTGCACAATTTTAAAGTATAAACAATTTTTAGACAATAACTAACTTCAAATAACTAACCTGATTTTCTACTCCTCCTCCCACCACCACCAATGTCTTTCTATAATGTACTTTAATATGTGAAGCAGGAAAAAGTTAATAAAGCCAAAAGTTAAATACTATGTTGGCATTGTTTCACTGTCACAAAATGTCTCTTAACAAAAGAATAAACATTAAGGTCACCTCATTTTCTAGATGGATTTTTTCACTTCTAGAGGACAAACTCAAGATCAAAGTTTAGACTTAAAATGGAAAAGATATGGGAAATGGAGGAAACAATGTCATAAAATATAACAAACATATTAAAATAACGTTTGAAGTGAAAAGTTTTAGAAAATTTTTTCATGGGACTTAGTCATTTAGGAGTAAGATCAGGGCTGTTACAGTGGGTATATAAAGGCATTATTATCAAAAATAACAAGTTTCAAATCAGTGAGGTAATCAAATCCGCTAAGGATCATCTCCTAGTTTCCTAGAAATCATTTAATCAGATTTCATGAGTAATTGAACTATAATTTCAATTATTTTTACAATGTATGTAGCTGTATATGAAATAATGGCAGCTTTAACTTCCGTAAAATTTATAAATATAAACTGATTTCACATGCATTTTCTTACCTTCTTCATGAAAGAACACAATTTTTATAAAGTCCATTTTCCTTACTTTTGTTCTCTATTACTTAGGCTAATCAGGACTTGCTCCTTGCCTCTGCCAAAACACACATACACACACACACACACACTGATATTGACTTGCATTGCACACACCAATACATGGACACACGGACACACAATATGGAACAGTTACTTTCCTATCCATTATTTTAAAATAGCCTCCTCATATGTGATTATCATTTCAAATATTTTTGAACAATTATTATATTATCATAATTGTGATATATTAATTTAGGTCAAACAAGATCTACTCTGCTTCCTGGAGGACTTCAGCTTAAAAATGGAAACAAAATCTGTGTGTGTGTGTGTGTGTGTGTGTGTGTGTGTGTTGCATTCTTTATTCATTTGTAGAAAAACAATTCAAGTAGCATTTCTGAGCTGTATGTGATTATCCTAACACTATATTTCTTCTCACTTGGGCAAAGGAAGTGACTGATGAACTTTTATCTCAAAAATTTGAAAATGTATGTCTATAAAGGCAGAACTATCAACAGAAATGCACACTTATTCAGTGATAATATGTTTCAGACCAATACACATATGTGGATAAATACACAAGGTAGTTTTCTTATTTGTAAAATGTCCTTAAATGATAATTTGCAGCTCATTCAAAAATAATACTGTATTTATAACATTTAGAAGTAAAATATATGACAATTCTAAGAGAAACTTCAGGAGGGACATTATTACACTGTATGTGGAATTTCATAATATTATTTGAAGGGGGGATTTTGATAAGTAAAATGCATACAACTTCTACCCAAAATTAATAATTGACAGCCAAAACTTAGCAAGAACAAAAATATACACAGCAATAAGCATACACATGAGGTAAAATGGAATCATAAATATATTCATTCCAAAAGTGAGGAGAAAACAAAACAAAGGAGAACAAAGAACAGATGAGAGAGATAGAAAAGGTAGAAATATGGTTGATTTAATCCCAACTATGCCAATAATCACACTGAATAAGTTAAAAACTTATCTTAGTTCAACAAAGTTCGGTATCCTCTGTGACCTATTCCGTATCTCATTATTTCCCTCAAATGCACACACTAATTTTCTTATTGATCATGAAAAAAAGAAGCTGCCTTAGAACTGAGCCATGGAGCCTTCTAATTTTAGAAGTCTAAAATGTAAGGAGACATAAAAGAAAAATTAGAAGAAATGACTAAAGGACCACAAGAAATTAGTTGTGTGGAAGCCAAGGTAAGAAGGTGTTCCAAAAGGAAAAATGATCAAACTACATCAAATGTTACTGACAGATCAGATAAGGTGACTGGAAATTGACCACTGCGTTTAGCATGATAGATGTCATCAGTGACTTTGATAAAAGCTTTTCCAGTGGAGCAGTTAGGATGAAAGTCAAGTGAAAGTTAGAGATTGGAGTACACGAATGTCAAAAACTCATGATTTTTGCTTTTAAAAAGAACAGAATTATGGCGTGGTGCCATAATCAAATAGGACTGCTAAACATCTCTTTTTGCTGAGACAGAGGGATTTCCTGAATGCAGGGCTTTCAGTGAGGTTAAAATTGGTCACAGATTATCATCGTTATAACTAACCACCTTCCAAATACCTTAGGCTTTAGGAGCATTTAAGATCTAAACCATAGCAATTCCCAGTAGTCCATACACAAGTACAGTTTTCATATAGATTCATTTAATTAAAAATATGAAATGTAAAGAATAAAAGTCTGATAAGTGAAAACATCTTATCTCACATATGTGTTGGGCTGATATTGAGGGATTCTTTGCTTTTATTATTTTAAGTCCAATTATTCTGTAAAAATATTTTGTCATACTTCTTTGGGTAGTTAATTTCCTTGGATGTTATTCTAGTGGAGTTGTTTACTCCTAAATGATTGTTAAATTTACATACTGGGTATGTAACAACTTTGACTGGAAAGGCAATGTATTTGGGATGGAACAATGATATAGTGGTTATCAGTATTTGCTCCAATTAGAATCACTTAAAATGTTTTAACAGCATATAAATCTCAAGGCCTCAACCATTACTAATGAGGTCAGACTTTCTAGAGCTCAAGTCCTACATAATATCAGTATTTTTTAAAATATGCTAATGTGCAACTAAGACTCAGAGATTTTATAATTATTGTGATTCTATTCCCCTTTCCAAATGGAAATATACTTTACATATTCAACTAGTTGTAGGGAATAGAGTTTTAAAATGTGAAATATTTTACTCCCTCTATAGATTCTAGCTGCTACTTCTGTTTCAAGGGATAAATCAAACTTTAATGCACTAATACATTAAAAGCTGTCCCTTTACTTGGAGAATAAACAATCAAATGGGTTAACAAACCAGTAATGATCATATTTTTCCTACACAGCTACACTACTGAGAGTCACCTTCTCCCTAGTCTAAAAGACCTGCGCACATTTGGGAGACCAAGCCACTAGTGCACAGTTGTCAAATTTCTCTACCCCTTGCTCTAGTGCCCTAGCTGAAAGAATGTGTGATGTTGTAGATTATGCTAAAACCCTTCTTCTTCTGTTTGTTGTTCGTTTGTTTTCATTTTGAGAGTCTGAGCCTCCAATCTAGTGCATGCTGGAAGTCAAAATATCCATGGTTAAGTTTCTGTGTGGCATGAATTACATGTGCCTGGCAGATGGTTAGGTTTGATATGGATGGAGGATTACATCTTTATATCTTTTTTCTTTTTAGGAAAAGAAAAAGTTTAGGTTTTATTAGCACAATTTTGCAGTATGTTATACTCACATAGAGCATGGGGAATTTGTACCTGTATACATCACATCTTAACTATTCCTTTTTCTGGTCCCTTTACCCTCCTCTCCCTGACACTCTCTTCCCTTCCCACTTACAAAAGCTCTATTTCTGTTTTATTCCTTCAGTTCTTTTTTTTCCCTTAAATTCCCCTTCTCTTCCTTCTCTTCCCCCTCCCCTCATCTCTTACTCCCTTTCTCTCTTGAAAAAGATCTTCGTATTTACTGATATCTCGCCTTTATTTTACTTTATATTTATACTTTGGATTTCTCACAGACAGAAATAATGTAGTATTTAAACGTGTATCTTATTTATTTCACTTAATGTTGTAGTCTCAAGTCACATCCATTTATGTAAAAATGTCTCAAGTTTATCCTTCTTAATGTCAGAATAGTATTTCATTGTACATAAATACCAAATCTTCTTTATCTGTTTATCTGTTGATGGGCATATGGGCTATTGCCAAGATTGGCCTATTTCAACTTGTGCTGTTATGAATATGGGTATGTTTGTATCACTTTGATATGATGACCTTAACTCTTTCAGAAGAAACCTAGAAAAAGCATAGCTGGGTAAAATTGAACCTCTACTTTTTTAGTTTTTTGAGGAATCTCCATAAGGATTTCCATAGTGGTTCTACCAACTTACACTGTCACCAACAGTGGAGAATGATTTCTTTTTCCCCAGAAGCCCTATCAGCATTTGTTATTGACTGATTTCTTGATGGTAACCATTCTATCTGGAATATGGTAAAATTTCAAGGTTGTTTTAGTTTGCATTTCTCAAATGGCCAATGATGTTAAACATTTTTCATTTATTTATTTCCTGTTTATACTTCTTCATCTGAGAAGTATCTATTCACTCCAGATGCCTATTACTGAATTAGTTCCTTAAATTTAGGAGGTCTCATTTTTTGAGTTCTTTGTATATTGTGTATATTAGTCTTCTGTTTGGGGAGGAGTTGACAAAACATTTTTCCCATTTTGAAGGTTGTCTCTTCACTATGCTGGTGGTTTCATTTGCTGTATAGAGCTTTTTTTTATTTGATTTGATCCCATTTGTTGATTCCTTATAAGAAGGAACCAAGTTGTGCAACCAAGTTTTGTTTAGAAAGTCTTTGCCTACACTTATTTATTTTACAGTTTTACCTATTTTATCTTCCAGTTGACTGTTGCTATTTCAATATTTAGAACTTTAATTGCTTTTAATTTTAGTTTTTTGCACAGTGAGAAATATGGGTCTAAGTTCAATCTTTGGTGTGTGGATAGCCAGTTTTCCCAAAGCCATTTGTTCAAGAGGCTATCTTTCCTCTGGAAAAGATGTCTGTCCCCTTTATCAATGAAAAGGTAGCTGAGTGTGCCTGAAATTGTTTCTCCGTCCTTCATTCTATTCCATTGATCCACATGTCTGCTTTCTTTGCCAATGTCCTGCTGTTTTTATCACTGTAGCTTTGTAGTATGACTTCAAATCTGGATTGCTTTTGCTACACTATGTCTCCTATGGTTCCATATGAATTTTAAGAAAGTTTTTTTCTACATATTTAAGGAATGCTGTTGGTATTTTGACTGGGATTGGGTTAAATCTGTATAACAGTTTTGGAACTAAAGCCATTTTGCAAAGTGCTCCACTTTTTGAATATTTTGAAGATTTTCTTTTTATTTATTTTAAAGATAAAAGAACAAAAGCATATTAGTAAACACACATACATTTACCAAATAACTCAAAAACAATAGAAGCAATACAGAATTTCAGACAAGGTGATAGAAAATTAACAATGGTTGTTGTATTACATATTGATAGAAGATTTTCTACCTCAATAAATGGGGAGCTTGTCACAAAGACTTTATGTTTTTGTTGTTGTTGTTTTCCTTTGGGACTGTGGAATGAACCCAGTCCAAGGTGTTCACATTGAGGTACATCCCCAGCACTTTAATGTTTTTTTAATCTTGAGATAAACTCTCTCCAAGTAGTTATATTATCTACGTTGGTCTTCAACTTGTGATCCTTCTACCTTAGCCTCCAATAGGACTGGGATCACAAGGTTACACCGCCACTCTCAGAATCTTCTTCTTTTTCAGTGTCATATATTTTTCTAATTTTCAGTACAAATAAACAAACAAATGAGAAGCTTATCCTGATTGAAAGTGTAGGTGTGAAATTATCCCACAGAATGTATTTTGTTACAACTTCTTTATATCTGGGCACTCCATCATTAAAAACCATCTCAAATTAAAATCTAGCATTATATTAAATTCTAGAGCTGTGACTATTTGCTTTCACATCTATATTATAAGAAGTTAATCAATCACAGTGCTGTCAATACTGAAAACCAGTTTTCTCAGTTTAGACCTCCAGAACACTGGTCACTGATATTTGGCTGACATTAATACATGAGATAAGAACTGATTTTCTCTCAGTGTCAACGGGATTTACATAAATGATCAGATACAAGAAAAAGGTGTCCAGAAACAAGACAGGGATCATTACAATAATTAATATTCTCCTCATATTATAGCTAATACAATACAAAAAATGAGAAGAAGTACAGATTTTGGAAAGCAGGATTTAAAATTAATGTTTTTGGAATAAAGTAAAACTAGAAAAAAATCAAATTAAAAATTTTAGAGCATACAAGTTTTGTGAAGAGGTTAGGAATGTTTATCTACTTATCTATGTACACTTAGATTCTCACAGGCTTCCCATATACCAAAAAATCAGTAAGAAAGTATAATACAAAAAGATACTATTTTAAAGTACAATACAAAAAGAAGCAAAATACATATTAATATTCTAGAACTAAACTTAATAATAAGTGTAGAGAACTTATACAAAGAAATAAATACAATTTCTCCAAGAAAGAAAAAATAAGAATTAAGTAATGACAAAAGTCTAGCGGTCTTCATGAAAATAAATTGTACTTTAAAGAGCCCATTAAGAATTTTCAATAGATCTAACTTGATCCCAAACGAAATCCTACTATTATTGATATAAATAAAAACCACCTCATAAAAGTGCACAAACCCAGACAATAGAATTTTTTAGAAGTGTAATGAAGGAAGATTTGTTCTACTAAAGAAAATATTATAATCACTCATTATTAAGCTATGAGTATGGAAATACACATCATATCTGCAGGAAAGACTGCAACTTTGGAGATAGGATGAAGTGACTATTTTCAATAGTCAGCATACTGCTTTTAAATCTTAGTCAGAACACTGCAGTACTCTTCTCAGAACACTCTAATATCTTCCCAAATCATTCCATGTCAGTGCTAACCAGCCCCTTCTCTACCATACCTCCACTCACTCATTGCCTTAGTTAAGAGGGTGGTGTGCTTCAAGATTTTGCACTTCTAGTTGCTTTAGCAAGAATATTCTTCCCCCAGTAAAGTACATAACTGGTACCTCTGCCCTACACTTTGCTCAAAAATAATCACATAGATGTCCCTAGCAATCTCTTAGAAAATGGAACTGTTGGGACCCAGAAACTAATACTCCAAAGTATGGCATTGGCATGCTTTACTTAAACTGAGAGACACTGAAAGGGTCGAGGAAGTGAAGTCGCTCTCAAACTTTTTCCTGTCTTTCTCTCTCCTGATGGACTTTCTTTCCCAGTACAAGCTGTAGAAACTAATTCTTTTTCCCAAGTCAAGTCATAGAAACTGGAACCTCTTTCTCCTAAAGCCAACAATAAACTAAATTTTCCCCTTCTTTGTGTGTAGGAGCAAGCCATAAAGAAATTCTCTGACTACTTTGTGCAATAGTAAATTTAAGTCTCTCATTCCAGAAGAATTCCTGCCTCATATCCAACAGGAACAAACACTGCAAGAGACGCCAAGAGGAATCTGAGCATGGCTTGCTTGGTTTCCCACGTCAGTCTTTTACATCAGGTCACATTTTTTTGCTCAGTCACATTTCAACATGCTGTTACTTTCTCTCCAGTGTAAAACTACACAATTTTTCCTGGGTCTTCATTCTGAAGCCTCTGTTGTCACATAAAACTTTGCTTAAAGAAATATCACCCAGTCAATTAATTAAACTAATTAATGAAGTTATCATGCTTTTCTCTTGTTGACCTTTCTTTAGCTGTAGGGGTATCAACCATAACGCCTGCTCTCCCTTATGCTGGCAAGGGAAATGGATCACTCCTTTTTCCCCCATTCATATCTATGTGTACATGGGTTGTCTGCTCAGTGGATCATAGATTCTATGAGGCAGGAGAACTACTTGGTTTTTTAACACTGTTCTATTCAGCACATAAAATAATACTTGCAGCATACTACACACTCAATCCTCATTTACATCATAAGCAAAAGAATGACAAGTGGGTAAACCCAAACAATCCACTCACAACAAAAACTAAATGCATCCTATCTTGCAATTGAATCCAACTAAATTTCAGATAGGGCTAGGGATATAGCTCAGGGGCACAGCACCTGCCTGGCAAACATGAAGTTGTGAGTTTGATTCCTGGTACCAAAAAGTAAATAAATAAATAAGTAAATTTTAGCTAAATGAAATTTAAATAAATCTGTAAAAATAAATTAAGCTATTAGAGGAGATTAATGTGTACATCACATTTAATGTAATAGAGTCTCTTAGAGGAGAGATCAGAAGTAGAAACAAAGAAAAAGATTCCTAATGTTGGTCATTTACATTTTCAGCATGACTCTCAAAACATTATAATATGTATAATATGTAAAATATAAGCAAATAATCCTTAAGCCTAAAAGAATTGCAAATTTATTGCATAAATATTCTAAATTGTGCTTTTGATTTTAAAATTTATAAGGAATAACTAGATATTAAAGTAGAAATCTTGTGTAAAGGGAATTAACAGACAATTCATAAGAGGAGAAAACATCAATAATATATTGTAAGGCTTATCTTCAGTGATAACAAAAATGTTAATTACAATAGGCAAATGCCACTTGTAACTACAAAAAGATTCCAAAAACCGGAAAAATATCAGAAAATGCAGGGTTAGTTTAAAAGCCAGGAAATAAATTCTCACCTAATGGAACTATAAATTGATCCAACATTCCTAGAAGACAATTTCTCCAAAATTATTAAACTATTTCTATTCTTGTAGTCCAGAAATATGACCTCTGGACTGGCATTAGATGAGGGTCACAGTTCCATTCACCAATATTCTGGTGGCTCTCAGGGGCTCTAGATTAGCTAGAAGAATTCTGCTTTTCCATAAACACTTAAAAAAGTAGTTCTTAAAAAAGCAGTTTCCCAAATTATTAAACAGCTACTCATGCCATCAAGCATTAAACTTAAATTTTATTTTAACTCTGATTCATGTCTTTAACCCTCTGTCATATGTGTCTGTAAACATTAAAATGATCATCCTTGGGTAATGAAAATAAGGGTGATTTTTCTTTCATTTCTGTTTTCTACATTGAATGTATGTATGACTTCTAGTTAGAAAAAAATTAGGAATTGGGAAGCCAATTCAAAAATGTTACAGAACATGGCTTCACTTGGACTACAAAGAAGAAAGTATCATTTCATATTTTTCTTCTCCTCCTCAAGCTCTTCTTGAATATTATGTAGAGAGGAAAAGAGGGAGTTTAGAGAGTTTCCTGAAGATTCCCATTAGGTTTGTGCTCTAACAACAGGGATCAGACAGAGTGACAAAATATTCATAGAGAAAAAATAAAATTAACACAATTTTATCCACTGCTTGCATATATCCTTGAGTGCTTCTAACAAGTGGCCTAATCCTTCTTGAAATAATTTATTTCAAATATCTGATTCATTATTTTTTTTCTTCTTGCTATATGCTAGAAAGCATTATTCGCCAGCCATTATGTTTTATACCAAATGACTCAGGATTGACTCATGATATTAGGATTATCAGTGTCTCTGCTGCTAATTTTGTACAATAAAAAGGAGGTACTTTTCAGTTAGGCTAGAGGCAAAATGCAAGAGACATACTGCACTTATGATAGCTACAAATAACAATAATATGGAGTACATTTCAAGTGTTCTCAACACAAAAAAGGTAAGCATGTGAAGCATGCATTGAATAGTTTGAGTTAGCCTTTCCATGATATCTACATCAATCCAAACATCATGTTGTACACCACAAATATTCAAAACTTTTATATGCCAATTACAACTATTTATATGACCAAAAGTTTAAAAGGCATAAAAAATCACATGTTAATTTAGGAATATATAATAAAGAAGAAAAGTAATAAGCTCAGTCTCACAGAGAAACATTGCTAACCTTTTAGTAGTTTCTACTTTCTTTTTCTACAAGCACAGCAACATACTGTACAAGCATTTAGTCACAAAATAAAATATTATGAAGACTGTTGTCTTTCCTCTCCCATTGCTAGGTGCATGGCTGAGGCTCCCTTAAAAAGATAGATTAAGAGTAAATGAAAACATGTAACTTTATTTAAGTTATACACGACAGATGAACCTTCACAAATAAAGATTCAAAGAAACAGAAAAAACTTTTTATGGACAATTTTGCAGCATGATTGGAGGACAAAGAATGAGGAAACTGAAAGGAACTGACTGAGGCTCTTTTTCCCCATGACTCCTTTGTGCTCTTGTGTGACCTTGCTTTCTTCTGTGGAATGATGGTTTTAAAATTCAAATTAGGGGAAGGCCATAGAATCATTTTATGACCTCCTTCAGAGGAGAAGGTGGAGAAAAGGTCAAGAAGTCCTTCATCCTTCTGCTACTTTCTCAAAGCACCAGGTGGCATATTTTGGGTGGAATGTCCTGAACTCCATCATTCTCCCTCCAATCTCCCCAAGAAAATTCATAATGCATAAAGGGGGCATTTGTAAATTGTCTCACAAACCACTCACATGGTTTCTCAATCTTAGTTTTTCACAGTTAGGTCAAACCAATGAACTGTTGGTAGTCAACTGTGCTTCAAAAGTTGGTGTTCTAAGTGGGAGTCCATCAAAGTAAAGCTCACTATGGTCTGATCAAGCAGGTATCTAGTAAGAGGCATTATCATTAATCTTTTTCTCCAATTCCATGAAAAGAGCAACAAAGATTAATAGTTAGAACAAATTCAGTCTTGATTCAGAGAACAGCCAGTCCAGAAGGTTTCTAGATTTAAGTTTCAAACAAGTTTAGTCAGAGTGAAGGCCAACAGTGTCAATCTAAAAAGTTTTTCTGCTTCATACTTTGGAGTAAGTTTTCTAGTAAACTTCTGAATGCTGCATACAGCAGCAGAAACAAAGGTTGTCCATAGACACTTTTTCACGGTGATTTCTCTGAACTGTAACTCTAGAATTTATTTTATTTCCAGGCACTATTACATTTACTTTACATCTTAATATTTGTATGTATTAATTCACTGAATTCTCACAATCATCCATATAGTTAGACTGCTACTATTTACATGCATTATACAGGTAGAACTTCAAAGCACAGAGTAACTTGCCTGAGGTCACAGGTAGCAAGAGATAATCTTCCCAGCCATATACTACATCTCATATTATTATATCTATACTTTTATTTACAGCCCTTAACAAAAGAATGTAGAAGATGTGCCCTTCTTATCTCTTCCTCCTACCCCATTTAACTTAAAAGTTTTTTCTGGGTAATATAGCAAGTGAAAGAAAGGTGTCAAACTGATATTAAGAGAATGAGACACCAAGCTATAGCAAGCATAGAATATCTTTCCTACCCAAGTGAATGATAAGTATAATTTTATTGGGGCAAATCTATTTTCTTTATCTGTTAGTCTGCATAGCAAGGAAAGTGAGATAAAAGTGACTTACATAAACTTCACTGGTTCATTTAGGTGATGTCTTAGCATCAGACCTCCTTTGAAAAAGAACCTGCAACAAGATGCATGAAATCCATGTCTCTGTGGGATGAATTCAGGCCACAGCAGTAAACACTGATAAGAATGAAACTGAAAAGAGGAGAAAAATCAAGGGAAAGGCACCTTCTCTGGTCTCCACTGTGGGAATATTGGCACTATCCCATTAGGGCTCTCCAGGGAATGATGTGGACTACACTGCAGATGTGTTCACTGAAGGAACAAAAGAGAATTTTTATCCTTTAAGTTTGGTACCCAGAGATCGATAATTGCCCCGTGGAAGGTGAACACCTGTGCCTTCTAGACAGTGCAAGGGTGTTAGGTATGTTCTTCTGGGCATCTCCACTGCAATGGCTGGTAGGGTCTGGAGAACAAAAATAGATTGGATGTTCTAGAGAAAAAAAAAAGGAAAAGATAGCAACATGTCTCGTTCATAGGGGAAGCAAAACTTGGGCCAAGATTGCACCCTATACTTTAATGTGTGACCTACTTTGTGCAATTATTCTTTTTGATCCTCCACACTATACTATCACACAAAGAATATCATTTCCATCACTATTTCAGCTGAAATATAAAGGTAAACAAAATACAGTTTCTATCATTGAGCAGTTTACAGTCTAGCGCACAAAAGGAACAAATAAAAAGAAACTACAATATAATGTGATACATGCTACAGTAATTATCAAACTGTGGACGCTATGAGACACTATAAGAAGGAAATTCATTTAGACTTGTGGAGGTTGAAAAGGCTCTTCTTAGCCATAATAATAGGTCACATTTTATATGTGTCATTTTGTTCACAAGTTCCCCTGTATCTTTGAAAAATGTATAAAATAACACCGATTCTAACCCATTTTTAACAATTCTGATAGAATCACCATCATTGGTACATCTCTTCTAGGATATATAGAAGTCTATGAATTTTAAATTTTAAATATAAGCTTCCTTTGAAGTATAACTGTCCCCTTTTTCTGATCATGTATATTTTAAGTGACATAAAATGTTCTTATCATTTTCGTATTTTACTAATGTCATCTAATCAATTTTACCTTCAAAGTCTGCTGATAAATCCTCTCTGTGATTTTCATCTACAGTGTTCAAATGTATTCTTTATGATAAAAGAAAATCTCTAATGTAAAGCAACCTGAAATGACCGTAAGAGTTTCAAAATAGTATCTTGGGTATCAACATGACCATCTGTGAATATTCTGCTATCTGAAAATAACATAATAAAAACAAATGTCAAAACTATTAGTCAATAAGCAAAGTACTTCAGCTGGAAAGTCATTGTATATCATTGGCAAAACATTTCATCCTTACTGGTAAATAGCTCCCTTATAATAGAATAGATCTAGGTCACTTTGATCCTCACTGTGAATGCTAAAACACAAGATAAATCGCAAATGTCTGTGTGTCTTAGGGAAAGAAAAGTATTAAATAGAGAAATGATTAGAGAAGATCCCCTCGAAACACAGTTTTTATTCTAACATCACAAAGAAGGTCTGCAAATTGGCACTTGCAAGAACAATTTTGAAATTAAAATTATGCTGTAATTTATAATTTAAAACAGCTCTATTTTTCAAGTCTTTCTTTCATTATATCCAGCAGAGGAATTATTTTCAAAATCAATACAAATGTGGATATCTTGACAATGGGGGAATTTGGCTTTACTTGTCATCATCTTGATAGCCCAAAGAAACATTAAATTGAATAATGTCTGGGGATTGTGAAGAATTAACAGAGGATTCATGAGTTAAATGAACAGCCACAGAGAGTTCCTGCAGATTGCCAGAGTGTGTCTCCTCATCACGTGCCTGGACATCGGGCTGACTCCATGAGTCATTAGGGCTTTGCCCAGTAGCTGTCTGTAGCCATGGGGCTCTCATGCCATCGCCTTCTGTGCCAGGCACCAAGCAGGAAGCTGTGAGGAAGGAAAATGGAGGCCAGGATACAGCGACTGCAGACCCTGAAACACATGCGGAGTTACTTGAGCACCAGCTGCAGACATGCACAGACCTTCACATCCCATTTTGTCCACCCTTGCACTCTAAAATTAGGTGTTCAAGAAAGAAAGATCAAGTAGTTCGTGTTTTGAAACTTGCTTCTCTCCCAAGTAGGGGCAGGAACTGGGAAGCTGAACACCACTCTCCACGGATCAGTGCAGAAATACTTCCCAAAGTCTGGCAAATATCACCCTGGCCGCTCTGATGTGTACCTTGGCTGTATCCATTCTTCCCATAGAGAAAAGTCATATTTTTAATAAATCTTTTTATAGGTCCTCCTTTCAATCTTCCTTCCTATCTTACTCAAGGAAACCTGCGGAGATATCCTACATTATGCTGTTACCTCTCTAACCTTACTTCCTAAAATTTTACCTTCATACTTAACTCCACTTTTAAAAATGCACACATAAAGCAATTCTGATAACGTTTACAGTGCTGTTGCTTGGTCTTTACATGTTTATTTCCAAAGCAGCTTTACAGCTCTTCCTGTAAAATGCATTCAGATTTCCACTAATGTATTTCCTTACCAGGAGAAATTTCCTCCCTGTGAATGTGAGAATTCATCTTCTCTACCACTTACTATGTCTTCCCTTGTTTTATTCTTTCCTGCACTATCGCATAACACAATATGTATTTATTTTGTTAGTGTTTACTTTTGCCTCATAGAATTGAAAGTGATTTGATAGCCTTAAATTTATCTCTTTTGTTCAATACTATTTATACTTCTAGTGTCTGTAATAGTGACTAGTACCATGTTGGGAATCAGTAAGTAATTTTTGAAATGTAGAAAAAGAAGGGATGGAGGAAAGGATGAGGGGAAGGGAAGGAAGGAAGGAGTGAGGAAGGAAAAGGGGGAAGGAAAAAGGGGAGAAAGGATAGAAGGATGGAAGGAAAGAGTGAAGGAAGGAAGTCAGGAAAGAGGAGAGGAGAAGAGAGGAGAGGAGAGGAGAGGAGAGGAGAGGAGAGGAGAGGAGAAGAGAGGAGAGGAGAGGAGTCAGCTGAGTTAGGCCAATCTAACAAAGCTACTCAATTTTCTTAGTATTATCAATATGTTTATAGTCTTACTGTCATAGTAAATGTCATCAACCTCATGAAATTTGTCCCAGTAGCAAATGTAGCCTGCAAATTCTAGTATGAATTTTATTTGCCAAGGCCCCTAAAAATGGGTGATAAGAGACTTTATTGAAGAATAACTAGAGAATCCTACTCATAAGTTTAGAAACAGTCATATTGTGACATCAGTACTCTTAACCTCCTTTTAGTCCACTGGATATTTGATGCTAAATGTGAAACAGTAAAACTTGACTTTATAGAATTTTCTAGACTCATGGACTTGTGCCCAAGTAGAACAATGTGGGTGATTGGAAATCCATTCATCAGCAGCTTATATGGGGCACTGAGAGAAAAATGCCCTGATTACAAAATTCTCCACATCTTCTCTCAAAAAATTAGCAGATGTAAAGCTGATATAAAGATGTATAGCTATATCCTGAGTTTCCACTTCAGCAAGTATTCTGTCAGGAAGACAGAAATGGAATTCCTTGTTCACGACCTTGTACTTTATTCTCTGGAAGGCATACTATTTTTTAATACTGTAACAGCTTGTGTCCTAAATAAATATGGAAAGGAAATGCTGCAGTGAGAAGGATGGCTGCTATGAATGCAGTACTTGGTCATGTATTTAAACTGCCAGCCCTCTACCTCTACAGGATGAATGGGGAATTAACCAAAAAACAATTTGCAAGTTTACTTCTCAATTTCATTATCAATAATTCCTAATACAAGAATACAATCAGATCTTATTCTACCTTTGATATAAAATTTAAATTGCATAGTCAGCAAAATGGTACCCAGTGGAAAGAGTATTCACATTGGCATCAAACCTTCAGGTTTTATCTGAGTCCTAGTATATACCATGGTAGCAGATAACCATGTGAGGAAACCTGACAAACAAGACTTTGGCCTGATAAACAAGTCAGATCATATGACCATAGTAGATGCTTGAGAGGGTCAAATTACATGAATGAGTTGCACTTGTCTGGCATAGTAAACAGCTCCAATAATATCAGCTAATTTCAATTCATCATTACACATTATATTCTAAATTATTACAAGGCTCCAGAAGGATCAAAAATAGTGTGAAATTGAGCACGCTAGCTCTTTGATTATATTCTCTGGTCAGCACTGGTGATGTGCCTTTTCTACTGATGTTTTATGCACCTGAGGGTCACAGACACCCTTGGCCTATTAATATAACCCATGATGAGAACAAATGCATTGTGAAATGATTTATTCATAACACATTGTTATTCTGTGGCAGAACTATTCCTAAAATGTATTTGAAAAGGTCTGTAATGCTATTTATTATCTTTATTACAAAAAAAATAAGTACTAGACAATAATTTGTTCTTTTACTTTCTCTCTCCTTTTCTCATCTCCAAAAGAGATTAGGACAGAAAGCAGCTATAAACTCTGTCAGTTTGTGCTATAGTTGATTTCTGAGGTGACCTAGCGTTCTTTCTCACTTTGTTTTGTGACGCTTGGCAGGAAGGCTGAAGAATATTCTCATATTCACAAATATGCCCTGGCTGATAATGAGCTCTTTGAACTCCTCTGGCTGCTATTGTTCCAGAAGTCATCTTAGAGTTGTTGTCTGGACTCATCGCACTGAAAGACCAGGCCCTTTTCATGATGGAACAACTGACGTGAAATAACCATTACCTTTTAGTGAAACACGCATCTGCTACTTCCACTCAGTATTTTCTAGGCAGTCATTTTTCTCATTAAGAAAATCTTTTGCCCTATAAGATGGTGTTGGATTGAGTATTATGAAAAACTGACTTGCAAAGTTGACTCTCCATTTCAATTATCAATAATTGCTAATATGTGACTGAAATATGAGATTCAGATGCCATAATCTTTCCTCACATTAACCTTAATGCATTCACTGCTTTGTATTTATTCATATATTTTACGTGATACAGAAATCCATTCACAGGATCCTATCCATAGAAATTCAGAATGATAACTTACTCTGATTGATGTAAATAGGTATTCATATTTATAGAAAACACAGATGTTAAACATATATGCAAAACACAATATAAGTGTTTGTGTATTAAAATATTTAAAGTTCATCCAATTAATAAATTACATGCCATAATTAATAAATTACAAACAAAAGTCATTTTATGAATTATAACACAGTATGCTAACAAATGAAGAAGTAGCCTAAATAGTGTAACTTCAGGTCAATCTACCTATGTATCTATCTACCTATCATCTATCTATCTATCTATCTATCTGTCTATTATGTATCTACCACCAGGTTGCCATTATCCTTGCATTCAAATGTATACATTCCTTCATCCTGTACTTTTCCCTGGTAATTCCAGAGTTTTTGTTGACATATTCTTCATAACAAAGTTCAGGCAGACATCTATTTCCATTGCTCAAAGACACCCCCCTTGAAAGACAGATTACATTATGCACTTGGTTCAGCAGCTTGGAAAATGGAGTTCTTGCAAATACCTGTTAGTTACATATGCCAAATCTGGAGAACCACAAAAATTCTCCTCAGTGGTTTTCTGGGGATAAGATGAAGGACACTGATTAGTACCTAGGTGTTTTGCCCCTGGATGACTAAGGATACAGTTTTATTTTTGCTCATTTTCGTTCTCAATCAAAGTTAATCATCAACCTTGTATTGTCTGATATGATCTAATCTTTGTTATGATGTAAATCACTAATAATGTGTATAAACAGTAAATCACTAGCACAATTTAATCACAGTTAAACCCCGTCCATGCAATCTCTATATGCTAAAGTTTCAGACAGAGGGAAAAGCCAGTGGAAAACGTTTGTTAAGAGTGCTTTTGTTTCAGGTGAAACTTTTGAGATGCCTATTTCCATTTGTCTGCATGTCTTTCTCAGTTCAGAAATGAGGTTATATTTAACAACGTTATGGCCACCCCTGCTGCTATTCAATATTGAAGTAGAAGTCCTAGTTAGCATAGCCAAAGGTTATACATAAAATTATACCCACAAAAAATATGAAAGATCTTTGTTCATATATATTAGAAATATTAAGATGTATGACCAGATATGTCAACTTCATAAGATTAAGAAACACTTTGTGGATTGGTTAGGCATCTTCCTTGATGTGGCTGAGTGGGTCCTGGAGGCTTAGCTTTAAGTGCAGCATATAATGTGATTCTTCCTTTACCTGTTCCTCCCTGGGACTTTCCCTTGCAACCATGATCTGAGCCGCTTCATTCCATCCTGTCTCTCTGCCACACTGTTCCTGCCTTGGAGTCAGCTGTCTATGGACTGATTTTCTCCAAACTGTGAGCTGAATGAAACCTTTCTTCATTTTAAACATGGGTGTTGATATTGCATCTTAGCTATAGGACAGCTGAGTAACACAAGATATTTAGAGGAAATATAAGTAAATGAAGAAATATATTTATTACTAAATAGAAAAACTTACAAGCAATTCCTCGACAGACGTATCTATTGATTCATTGCAATTGCAATCAAAATTCCAGGAGAAGTTTTTGTAGAATTTGATAAGCTCTTCCTAAATATTGTATGAAACATCAAAGGGCCAAACACAAAGAAAGCTGTTCAAAGGGGAGAAGCACTATGGAGGAACTGGTTAAAACAGATATCACAAAACTATGGTAATTAACACAGGAGCCTATTTGTGCCGAGCTGACCAACTGGAACTGTGAAGACAACAGAGAACTCAGAAACGGAACAATATGTGTGAAACTTGGCTTACGGCAGCCTTGCAATTGCAGATCGCAGGAGAAATAATAGATAATGAATGTTATTAAGACAACTGGTTTTCCACTTAGGAAACAAAAATGAATCTGTATCTCAAACTATGCACCTTCTTAAAGATTTAACTGGAAAAGTGAATCTTTTAAAACTTTGGGAGAATGTTTATAGAAGCATCAGAAGAATGACTTACTTAAACTTGATTTTAAAAAAGCTCAAGTTCTCACTTCAGCAGCACATACACAAAAAAAGCTCAAATACACAGAGGAAAAAGAGAAAATATCTCTTTATTAAAGGGTACTATGAACAGAGTAGAAAGATAACTTGCAAACTGAGAGTCAGTGTCCGTGACATGCACAAATAGAAAGAAATTACACATTGAAATCAATAATAAAAGCACTAGTAGCCTTCTAGAAAATGAACAGAAATACAAATATTTCACAGACAAAAAGCCAAGAAAAGAATATGAAAAAAAGAAAGGTGTTCAAACTTATAACTAATCATAAAAATGTTTGACATGCCCCAAGATTGTGAGAGAATATGCACTTCTCATGCACCGAAATAAATGTAATGTTTGGAGCTATAATAATGAGTGAGGAAGGCAGGTGGAGAAATATGTAGACTATAGTTCCATTTATATATAAAACCAAAATAATATAAATATAAATAATAGCTTGTTAAGGATCTACCCAACTGTAGCAGATTATGACAATAAAGGAATTAATGAAGAAGAGTTCCACAAATCTACAGTGCCTGGGAGGAACTGAAAAGGACAGAATCAGCAAAGGGCACGCGGGTAACCATATAATGCCATTCTACCCTATTAACTAGGTAGTGGACACCCGGATATTCATTTGTACTAGTTACAATCATCTGCATTTACTAATCCATGTTAGACATCTCATCACAATGAAAGTCTTAAAATTCCTACCACTCTAAGGAAACATTCAAAATGTTTAGACCATCTGTATGACATTGAAATTTCATCAGCACACCTGTTCATTTTTCATTTTTTGCTTGGTCTATTCTCCTCCCTGTTGGCAGTTATGACATTATATCGGGAAGTAAATTTGCTGTTAATTCTATTTTTTGATGTGATGAGTGATTTACTTTATTGAATACGTGAATTAAACTTACAGAATGACTTAAACTGTGAGGTTTCTTCTTTTCCTTTTAAAAAGTTTACATTAATGGCAGTATTTAGCAATACTGATGTTCTTATTTGATTTATAGTTCTGACTTTCTCATAGTTTTCTGCTACCCTAAATACATCTTTAAAGGAAAATGTTTCATTGTTTTCTATTCAAAGTACACATAAGGACAATGTGGTAACTTTCAGTGTAGCTAAGCAGAACTGCTTAATACAACAATACCTGACATGTATGGAAAGATATCCCAAACACAAAAGTAAATAATCTCACAAATGAATACAGTAAAAAAAAAAAAAAAAACCTTAATGACTGAAGATGCATGACACACATTTTGTTTCAGTTAAACTTCAACTCGCAGTGCTAAAGCTATAGTCCATAATCACTCAGGCTGTGACAGCCTGGAGCCAGTCAATAATAAGCAGCTTAAAAGATTTCATGACCAAATTCCAGAGCATAGCATCTTTCTTTTGGACAGGAAGACTTGAAAGGGAGAAATTAGTAAATGAAGAAATGAAGACTATAAAATCTGGAGGATTTCAGGTCAAGCCCACTTTGATCAAATAATCTGGGCATGATACAAGCTCTTTGCCAGGACATTCCAGTGCCCATAAGTTGCTGTCCCCAGAAGTACTTTTACTGCTTATCACAGCAACCACTGGAGGGAGGAGTCAATTCTTATGCAGAAAAGATCACCATGCAATCTCAAGGGTTTTTTGTTTCTTTGAAATAAGGATGTAACATATAGATGTGGGCACACAATTCTGAGTGTCAAAAAGAATAAGCAAGGTAAAAGCTGCGTGGCAATTTATAAGGGTGTGTTTACAAGTGTGCAAACTAGACCTTTAAAATATTTGTTGGTCTTGGACAGCCAATGGAATTAATACATGTTCACTTTCAGAGTACCAAAAATATCTCCAATCTTTTCTAATGTAAAATCACAAATTCTTGACAGAACTATGTCTTCTAGTAAGCTTCCTTGATGGGAGAGATGAGAAGCTCATTGCCTGCTATTATGGTTTCTGTCTAGAGATCCTTCGAGAGCTTCATCTGCACACAGGCATGGCTTTCGGCAGAGGACTGGGTCATGCAGGTGCTACAGCTGACTTGCTTTGGAACCTGGTCAGGAGAGAGAGGCCACTGGGTTAGGAGTGACCTGGAAAGGTATATGTCCATCCCCTGGTCATCTCTTCCCTCTCTTGGCTTTCTTGCTACCATGATGTGAGCATCTTTCCTCAGTGTACCTTCCACTATGCCTTCGTACCTTGGAACCAGCCAACTATGAAGCAAAAGTATGAGCCCAAATAAATGTTCCCTCTCTTAAATGTGCATCATGGGCATTGTGCCCTGGTGAACAAAAAGTGACTAAGACACCTGTGTTTAGTTTCTGTGATTTAAGTTGGATTCTTTAACATTCATGTTTCTATAACTTTATCATAGTCTGTTTTCTTTTCATAGGAACAAGTTATTTATGGCAAAGGATTTCACAGGCCTTTGTTGTACTTGTCTTGGTTACTTTTCTCTCATTGTTGAGACAAAATACCTGACAGTCAGAATGAAGAAAGGAAAGGTTTATTTAGTTCACAGTCTGTGGAGGTTTTAGTCCATACTTGGCTGGCTCCAAGACAGGGTGGCATAAGGCAGAGGGCAACCATTCATGTTGGCAGAAGGTAACAAAAACAGCAAGAGCAAAAGGGAGGAGTGATGGCAAATAGCCTTTTTCTCTCACACACACTGTATGCAAAGTACCTGTTCCAGGGCTGGTGTAGCACTTATACCTATGAATCAGTCATAAACTCTAGAAGCCCACTCTATGACTCCATGAGGATTTGGGGGGACAGTCAGACACAAATCATAACAGTACCCCAAAATGTGTATTTTAAGCTATATTTTATTGATGAAAATACACCCATGACCTTTATAACTACACTGGTTGTTAATTTCTGAGCACAAAATAAAGACATTCCTTTGTTATGCAGAACCCTTAATCAATTTTACATTTTTTTCTGCCTAATTTTTCTAGTGAAACATAGTATTTTAGTTCAAATTGGAGGAAACAGAAGGGCATATTAGCTTAAAAGTAACCATATATAATCTACCTGCTTACTATTTAGATCCTGCTTCTAAATGATTTTCAAATGTTTACCAAAGGTCACACTCTTGTCACAATAGTATTCATAATTATTGAGAAGGTTATAATAGCAGGAGTAGAAATGAGGCTCAGAAATCAAGAGTAGTTAAACAAAAACAGAACAGGAAAAGCACTGCAGACAAAAGGATAATGTAACCAAGTTTTTCTTGCCCAACCTAAAAGGCAAGGACTCTTAGTCTTATATCAATTTTATCTATATTCACTTCAGTTCCATTCAAAAATTTTTGTGGAATAAACCAAGGACCTTGATTTCAGCATAACCCTTCATGCAGTAGCTGTTTTCATTATGGGCAGTGAGGCTTTGGTGGACAAAATGAGTCTTCTGAATGATTTCGTGTTCTTGCACTTCTCAATACCCCTTCTTCCATGCATACAATTTACTTTGAAAATATAATTCTCAGAATAATTTCGAATGATTTTATGTCTTCAAGACACAATATAATTCCCTCTGGTAACACCTACTGAATAAGGGTATTTGTTTATCTGCATTTACAATTCAGAATTCTAAAAGATGTAATCACATACAGAAGAGACACTTCCTTGATTACAGTGCCTTAGAAGCCACCCTGTCAAAAAAGAAAGAATTAGACTGGATATTTCTAGATCTGTTTTTAGGTCTAGTTGTAGTATGGAACCAAAGTGGATTACACTTTGAGAGAAAGGTATTAGGTATTATATGGTGTGACAGTATTTTTTTTTTTTTGCCAGTAACTTTTGTGAAGCAAAATTTATCTACATGTGATGCTTGTCCCAGTCATTTGTTACAAGACACTAAGTAAGCCCTTCTCTGAGCCTTAAGTTCTTCGTCAGTTCAGTGGATCCCATGAAGTAAAAGAAATGATATTTTAAAATGGTCTTCATATATTACTAAATATCCATTGGAGTTGGGGAGAGGGTAGATGATATGTATCAAAGTTCGCAGGACCAAAGCTTAATCCTTAACACTTCTTACACATGCAAAACTCACTATGGGATTAGGCAAACTTGCAGCGTAACTGTCTTCTATGTAGTGACACAAGAATACAGACTGCATTGCTTTAGTTTGTGCTTCAGCCACTGGAACTCAAAATTCCCTTTTTCTCAGGAATAAAAGGGAGAAAACTATCAGGCCAGCAGCTTACTCCTCAGAACTGAAGGCAAGGACATACCAAAGTGTAAGAGAGCTGGGAAATCAGTGGAAGAAGATGGAAATTTATGAAAACAACAGTCTTTTACTCAGTTCTAAAACTAAGGAGAGTATTACTATTTCTCTGTATCTGTAGTGAGATGAGATACATCGTGTCCAAGATCATAGAACAAAAATCCTTATTTCTTTAGATACGTTTAAATTTATACATGTAGTTCTTATATTTGGTTCAGTGGATATATTTCAAAGACAATAATGAAACTAAAAAGATTTGAAGAGCTGTCTGTCACCAAGTTAGGGAACTGTTCTCCTTTTAGAGTAATATAGGAAAGAATGTGACATGGAATTCAATAAAATGGAAAATGTGCTTCAACAGTCTTATACAGTGCTACTTCTGTGAGTGCTCCCATGTCCAGGAATCCCTCTGGCCTCTTTCAGTACAGACAACCTTTTCACCTATTAAGGAAGACAAATTTGCTGTATGAGAAATATCAGCTTAACTATCCAATTGCTTTCCCAGAAGTGAAAAGAAAGATATGTTGGCAAAGTCTCTTAGCAAGAATGAATGAAAAATTAAATCAAAATACAAAACAAACAGAGAGAAAACTCAGTTGAATCATTCCAAACAAATCGACAAGGTTATGTTTTTAAAAATGGTTTAGTATTCCCTCTGTTAAAGCGTGAGGTTGGCTGGCGAGAAAGTAAATACTTTAAAATAATCCAGCTGCAAGGTCAAAGATGTTAGCGCCTTTACACTCTTGTCACATTGAAGGATAATATTCATTATTGACTCTTGGGCAATAAAACTGAAATCCCGCATATGCTGGGATTGGTTTGATATTGCTTTAGCTAATGGCTTATAGACTGTGAGATCGCCAAGCCCCGTTCAAAGAGCCTATTAAATCCAGCAGTGGAAGCAAAGGTCAGGGGGCCAGGGCTGGGTGAACATAGTTCCTCAGTCAGTCAGGGAAAACACTGTCTAACAAGATTCACTACTTCCTGAAACCCAGACACACAGAGACACTGAAAGAAGGCACAAAGAAATCATGATTGGTTTCTGTCACTACACATCTGTGAATAAGAAAGTATCAAATCACAGGTTGCTAGTCCTGCTACTGGGGCATGAAACAAGAAGACCTGTGAGTCAGAGCAGTTTCACATGGGCTCCACACAGGAGCACAATTGACAAAATGAGCCTCATACTTAATTTAGTGTGTTTCTGATGTCTCCCTGCAAGAGGAAAAACTAATACATGCATATCTCTTTACCGGTTGGATTAAATATAAAGGGATAAAGAAAAAGGGAAAAAATTGTAAAATTTTCATATTTGTGTAATGATTTCCAACATTAACGTTGAGAATACCAAATATTACCTTTTTACTATTGCAAACACATGAAAAACTTTGAATGTCTTTAAAAGTCTTTAAAAGAATATTATTTTTTCTCAAGTACACCTTGATAAGAAGTCTCAGAATTCTCAGTTCAGCAATCTGCACATTATTCCATAGATTTCTGTCTAAGATGAATTGCTATGACTGTAAGTTGTGGATTGTAAAGCTGATCAAAACACATCCTGAAAAATGCTCCTTCTCCATTCTGGGTATATGCACATCCATTAAAGGTTTGAGAACATGCTAAACTGCCTTAGAGATCCTAGTTATATTATTATTAGGTCAGTGCTTTTGAATTGTACACATGATGGAATCTCCTAGCTTGGTTCAGTCTTACATACTTTAAGAAGAAAAATTTATTAAGATCAGAAAACTACTGTACCCAGAAATAAGTGTATATTATATCATTAAAGTACACAAAAATGAATACATTGAGTTCAGCCTTTCCTGAATAATATTAAATTAGTCTCTGGATATTTTTCATCTAAATGCCTAAGTGCATCTCTCATTGAGTAAGGCTCTGGTAGTATCAGTTAAACACTATTCTAAATTGATACCAATAAAAATATGGTTCCTACTCCTGATATAAAACATATTGACAAAAAGTAATGAATAACTGGGATGGGGAAAAGGAGAAAAAAAGGAAGGGAAAAAATATATATGTATTAACACACACACACATACACATACACAAGATAGTTAAGATAATTGTACTACTAATTCGTATTAGTTCGTTGAAAGGAACAGTTAGTGCTTAAATTGTTTGATCAGTTTTGCATGCCTATATCTGGTAATCTGAGTAATTACTTTACAGGTAACAATATGCAATATAATAACCATTGTTAATTTCCTATTATATTGTTATGAAATTCTCTATTATTATTTTTCCCTCTTTAAAATGAAAAAATATATTGATAGAAAATGTTTTTCTTGTAAATTCTTGCATATTTGGACACTTAAAGATCTTAAACACAAAATTCAACTTTAGATAAAAGTAGATGTAAAGTAATAACCCATTATATCACTTTTTAATGCAGTGATAATTTTATAGTCTGACTTTTAGGATTACAAAAGAATATATATATATATATATATAATATATATGAATTCCAAGTCTTTATACTCATTGCATGATATGTGTAATTCTGAAATTCTGAGTATTAGTGTTGGGAATTACATAAGTCTGTGCAAATTCTACATATTTTGTATTGTTCTATTTCTTTATACTCAATTATTCAGGGTTATGTCAAATAGGAAAGAAAATCTAGTAAAGACTTAATATCCCCTAGTGCAGAGATCCCTTGATAAATTGTGCTCCATGACAGATAAGTATACTTTTCTTCCTTTTTTGTCTAGTATTCAAGAGAAGAGACTAGCTGGGTTATCTCAAATAATCAGATATTTAACAATAGTGGAGAAAATATACTCTATAAAAATATTAAAAGAATAATAATTCTTTCACAACACACCTGGACCAGAAATATGTCATTGCTTAAGGAAATAGACAAATGCGGAAACATTCTTAGACTTGCTATGTGGCTCAGAAAGAGATGCTAGATAAATAAAAAACTCAAGGAATATCAAAGAAAATGAGTTACACTCTTGGAAATTGGTGTGATCTCACTTACAATGCTGAACAATGCACAGGAGTGGCTGTCCATTATCCTTTGGCACCAAATCAGAAGGTGGTACTTCTAAGAGACACTTGATGATTTCCATCTCACTGACAAATTGTTGCATTGTACAGTAGGCTTCATTCCGTTATGTAGTTAAAATCAGAACTCTTTACAGCTTATATATAAATAGTGAACAATAATATCAACAATAGCAGGCCACCCTTATACTTTTCTGTCCAAGTGTATTAAGTAGATAAAAGACAGACACTATCTTGTAAAGTACAGGATGTCTGCACATATTTTATATAAAGTAATGCTTATTCATAATTTCATAGATGTTTAGTGAATCTAAACTGGTATAACAAAACTCTAAACTTCTCTTTTCAATGAGGCTCACTATTTATTAGTTGTGGTCTATAAAATTTTAAGCAAAAAATCTTACATATATTGTGTAATTTGAAAATAAAGACATGGCAGCTAAAAATATGTGTCTATGTACATTTATGTGGAACCTACTATATGCCCTGTATACCTAAATTACAAACTATTTTTTAAAAGTATGAACTATATTTCTTAGATATAATGGTATTGAACACTTTTAACAAGGCTGTGTTAGTGTGTAACAAGCTCTACAGGCAAAAGAGGAGACCCCAAAAAAAGGTATATAAGAAACATAGACAACTAGGAGTTCTGGAGATAGGAAGGGACCCAAACAGGCCACTCTGGTCAGAGAAGTATGGCAGTAGGGAGGAAGAACAGGAAAAAAAATTAGTCGTCAGCTAGGGCAGCATTTTTTTTATTTTAAAGAAAATTTTATTTATTTATTTATTTTTATTATTTTGCTGTTAACATTTTGCTATTCTCCTTAAATGAACGATGCAATTGAGATAGCCTGTTTCATTTATTTATTTATTTTACTGGGAATCTAACTCAGAACCTTGCACTTGCCTGGTGCTTATGCCACTGAGCTATATCCCCGGACTAAAGAAAATTTTAAAAAAACAAAATACCGAAAACATAGACAAAAACAAAGCAAAGCAAAAACAAAAAAATGATACATAGTTTCAAAACAAAATGACAGGAATTAACAGTGGCTGTTATACTACATATTGTTATCTTCAATGAAGTTGCTCAGATTGCCAGAGGTAAGAATGCAAGATTGATCAAACCATTAAAGAGAATAAAAAATAATAATAATAAAGCTTTTGAGATGATGTAGAGGTTTACTAAACAAGATGGTAGGAATTCATCAATGGTTGTTATATTGCATTTTGTTGTCTTCAAATTAGTTGTTCAGATTACTAGATATAAGCATGCAAAATTGGTAAAAAAAAAAAAATTAAGCATTAACTGTTCCTTTTAATAAGCCACCCAACATCGGCAGTACAGTTATCCCAGCTATCCTTCCATATACATATTCCCTTCCTTCTTTCTTTCTTCTTCTCCTTTCTCTCATCTGAGTTGTTTCCTCCCTTTGAGTAGTGTCTTTCCCTTTCACAGTATCTATGGTAACTTTTGGTTTTATTTACTCCTTCAGCTTCTTACCCTAGGGAGATAACACAATATTTACACATGTGAAGCTTTTATAGGTAAATGGATGCAACTAGAGACCATACTCATAAGGGCAGCACTTTTCAAACTATTCCCTCGAAACTAAGCCCAATAAACTGTTACATTAAAGAAAATAGTTCACTGATAACACATTAACGAAATCTTACGTGATATTCCACCTTGACTTGGGTTTATTGGCTTGTTAAAATTCAGATATGCCCTAACGTACATATACCCATACACTTTGGCCTAACATCTTTCTAGATATTTGGTCACTTTTGTGCAATATCTGAACTTTTTTAACAGCTCAAAGATACATCGTGACACTGTTTAAGAAATCTAGATAGCTAGTCTACTGCATGCTAGGTGTCTTTGTGGGCAATGATTCTTTCACTCCTCTATATCTTGTTTTATATATGAATGTGCTGATTAATCTTGATGGTCAGCTTGACTGGATTAAACAACTCCTGGAGTGATGACTGGATTTAAGATCACCAAGAGAACCCACTGAGAAGTTTAGACCTGAACGAGGTATTAGGAGGCCAGGTCCAGTTAGAGGAAGTGGGGCATAGGGATGCGATCTCAGGGGCCATATCCAGTCCCTGGCCCCTTTCCTGTGGGCACTCCCTCTGCTTTCCATTTCTCAAATGCTATGAGTTGAGCAGCTTTTCTCTCCTGTGCCTTTCTGTCATGATGTTTTTGCTTTGGAGACAGCCAACCCCGAGATTGAAAATGTGAACCAAAGTAAGTATCTTCTCCTTTAAGTTCTAGGTGTTAGGAGTTTTGTTCTAGCCATGGAAAGAGATAAATAGTACCACAGTGATTTTTGTAGAGTTTTGGTAATTTCCTCTGTTTTACACAGTAGGTTTGCAACTGGAATAAAATTTAATAAGATCCCTAATTCTAAGACAAGACTGTAATTTCTGAGGGGGGTATTAAATGGAAACCAACTATATAAAAAACAAAAGTGAGGCAAACCCCCCAGAAGGATGAAAGTAATGCGCAATTTATTACATTATGCACTGTGTGTACATAAAAAGAACAAGTCATACAGAGGATAGGGCTAGGGGTATAGCTCAGCAGGACAGTGCCTGCCTGGCAAGTGTGAGGTCCTGAGTTTGATTCCCCATACAAAAGAAAATTACACAGAATAATACAGAAGCTGACTTATGATAGCTGACACATATATTGAGCAAGGTACTACTCAACTGTCAGTCTGAATACACAATCAGGGATTGCCTAATGATTAGAACCTTGCTGAATTACACTATACTGTTCCTTAAAATAAAAGATAAAGATGATTAAACACTTCTTGTTCAAAGACACTAAGGTCCAAGTCAGGCCCATAGTTACCATAATGGCCCTGATTGTTTAGTGATAAGAAAGTAAAACAGATTGCCATAAAATGTGCATGGAAGTTGGGTAGTCCGATTTATAAGGAATTTTCAAAATCTCCTGGAAGAAATCAAGATTTCCTTTAGGAGGTAGGTAGTAGGGAGGCATTGTATATTCTTGAGTGATGAAGGAGGGCATGCTAGGAAAATAAGGAGGGTAGATTGGAACCCTGACAAAAATATTAAGAGTGAATGAGAGCTAGAGTAAGATTTGACTAGGAGCAGAGTGGTAGAGATACAAAAAATTGAAGGACATCCCTCCGTCACTTAAGTAGCAAGACCTAAAAATTCAAAAAGCAAAATGGAAGTTAGATAAAAGGAAAGAAGGATATAGTCGTTCGGCAGTCAGAAAGGGATCTAGAGGTGGAGGGAGATGTGAAGAGGGCGATAGTAGAAATAAGGACATAGGACTAATATGTGATACTTATGTAAAGCAACTACCCACGGTAAATGTGCTCATAACACGCCGCAAACATGTACTAATGGAAAAGGAATTACAAATATAGTTCTTATAAATGTATGTGAAATGAAATAACCCTAAAACTTCTGACGCAAACTTGGGTAATTATCATAACCACAGAAAGGCCAATTTGAAGAGAAAGAAGTCATAGAAATTAACCTTACACATGTTAAACTCGAGGCAGCAGAGGACATCCGGGAACTGTGTGTTTTTCACGAAGGGATGAGAGTTGAATCTCTAAAAGTAAATGATTTCAGACTTCACTCAGAATGAAACGGGCAAATGATAAATGATTTTTAAATGTTTTTAGTTATTCCACCAATAATTGTTAGCTAAAGTAGATTTATTCACACATAACACATGGAAATGTAGCAGCATTTTCAGTGACTGCTACAATTATACTGACAAAGTCCATCAATGTATTTTAGACTGTTTTCCATAAAATTGAAATAAATATACAATTTTGCACCTGTTTTTTGTCCTTTCTTGTAACAGAGCCTGAGGTTTTAAAATTTTCCAAACAACAAAATGCACAATAAAAGCGTAATACCCAAAGCCTCACCTTTTGGATTAGAATTCAATGTACATTTTTGTTCTGTTTGTAATTTTCTTGTCTATCATCCTCAGGTCCCAAATTACACTGTCTTGGCACCATGCCAGAAGATAGGTCTCCAAATTATAATGCTACACAACTTCTACATGCAATGCTATTGATAATACGAACACCAAATCTGGGCAGTGCTACAGTAAAAAGTAGGTGACACATGTACTTCTTCTTCTGCCAGAATGACTTAAACACACACATACACACACACACACACACACACACATACACACACACACATTACCACTTGAAAGAATTAGATGCACACTCACTATCGGTGAGGGTGAGAGAACAGGTGGGAGAGAAAGGTCACACCTAATAAAAATATTTTGAGTCATTAACATTAAAATGGTGCTTCAATTTGGGCCTTCAATAAAATAAAACTTATTTTATTTTGTAAAATAAGTTTTATGTAGTTAAATACTCCACTTTTGAAAAAGGTGGTACAGCAGCTAATCTTACAAATATAAAATATTTTCTTTCATTGTGAGTTAAGTTACTACTCTACTTTAGCAATAAAAATCTCATGGAACAACTCTATACTCCAAAGATATTGTCAGATATTAAGAGAAGTCAGATATTAAGAGAAAATAAAGTAAAACACTGATATGTGCTTGAGGTATCAAGAACTGCAAAAGGGGGATATCATAGTCTGGTGTTTCACTCTTTCAAAAAATAAAAAAACAAATTTTTGCAATGAGCAAATCAAAAACAGGATTCCATTTTCAGAATAGCTTTTTAACAAAAAGATACTTTAAATATATCCATCTTTTGGAAGTAATGAAAATTTTATTTGACCTTAAAATCTGTTGTTACATCTTAGAATTTTAAAAGAAGCTAACATGTACAAGTGCACATTCTCATGTTGAGATAAATCCACTAAAATTACTATGAGACAGATTTGCTGTGTTATAGAAACATATTTGTACTACAAATACATAGTCAAGCTAGCTGTATATTTATCAAGAATACAAATAGTGAGAAAGTGGCATATTTTCCTGGGTATATCACCACATACCTTGACAACAACTAAGATAAATTAAAAACCAAATTGCAGGGAATCCCAGGAATGTTTATTATAGTGGAAAGAAAAGTTTATCATTGGTATTTAAGTGCTGAGCAAGGCAATTCTTTTGGCATTATCTTTACTCTTATTTTATTACTATATTTATTCTTATTATTCTGATTTTTATTATTTAACTTTATTTTTTTTTATTAACACAAATGTGTACAAGCCACCTTGAGTCCTAGAATTTGGACCTTTGAGAAATCAGTTTTTATGATTTGGTACACAATATACAATTGACATAAAGATAATTCTAGTCCAAACTTCATATTGTGCATTTTTTATTTGCTATTGAGAACTCCAGAATCATGGAAAACTGTACAAGATCAAATAATATTATTAATGTAACAACAGCATGTATGAATACTGACTTACATACTAATTTATACATTGCAGAGAATCGCCGAGGTTCCCTTCCCTTGTATATTTTATACATCCAGGTTTTACTTCTAGATTGTTTGAAGTTATATTTTCAATGCACATAAAGTAAGTAGAATATTGCCTCACAATGCCTACACAAACCACCAGAAATGTTTATTGAAGATTCCTGAAAATGGAATAAAGGAGGAGGCCTGCCAAAAAGTGTGGTAACTAAACCAGGTGCCACCCAGAATGAATACAATTTACCTCCACGAGGAAATCCCAGGAAAAGATGCAAAACACATGTCTAAAGTTTTCCCCATCCAAGATACAAGGGAGTTGTAATGTTTACACACCAGCTCCCAAAATCCATCCAAAAAAGATTGTTGCGAGTGCCAGTCCTTGGGCACTTTGAACTTCACTATACATGTAGTCGGTATGGCTTTATGCAGGTCCCTTGGAAAATGATCCATTAAACTCAGCTGTCTAACTCTTGTACACTAGAATGTGATTGGGATGCACTAAAATGTCCAAACAATACAGAAAGACTATTGACATCTTTACTGATGTTTTTCTTACAAATAAAATAAAAATACCCTTATTCTTTTTCTTGGTTTGTTTGCCACACTTCAATTCTTGAGAAAAATCAGAAAACAATTAGAAACTACATCTGAAGATGTAATTTTCTAAACTTGAAAGTATGAAATTCACAGAATTCACTCTCCCTGATAGACTAAAAAATAGTGTATTTTCGTAGTTTCTTTCTTATGGAGTTGAACACTCCGTGCTCCTATTCAAAACACATAGCCCAATAAATCTTATTTAATTTATAGCAAATGTCTCTCTGTCCAAGATCTTGAAAGCACACTACTAAGTCAGTGAGAAAAAATTTTAAACTACTTAACTTATCTCTACAATATCATTTTTACGGTATCATTTCCAATTTGAAAATTTACAGACTTGTATGTGTACAGTTTTGGTATCAGAAGAGTACATAGATTCATGTAATAGCCACTTAAATAAAGACATAAAATATTTCTTTTATCTCAGAAAGATTTTCGAACTACATGCTCCTCAGTGCTCCCTTGGTGGCGCGGAGAGTCTTTGTTTGTATTGCTTTATCGATCTGTACTAGAACTTGCTATAAACAGATTTATATCGTATGCACTCCTTTATGTGTGACTTCTTTTGCTCAATATTTTGAGATTTGTTGTTATGTATCTAATGTTTTGTGCCTTTTTTATTGTTTAGGAGAATACAAGTGAGTGTGAATAATAATATTAAGTTTTCTGTTGTCCAGTGGATTTGCATTTGAGATCTTTTCAGGGTTTGGCTACTGTAAACACAAGCTACCATACATATTTTTGTCAAGTCTTTGGAGAACGTATGTTATTCTTCTCTTAGATAATATGTGAGGATGAAATGGTTCAGTCACAGCGTAGATTTGTTCTTTTCCATTATTTACTTGTCTGTTGTTTTGTCACAACTGCTTTCTGGGCTGCCATCATACTGCAGGAGTAGAAATCTTCCAACTTCGCTATTGTCAAGATAGCTTTGATTTTAATGCACCTTTTACATCTTCATATGCTTTATAAAAATATTATCAAATGCCACAAAAGCTTGTTGAGGTATTTACTGCAGTGACATTTAATCTGAGAGTAATTTGGAGAATATTTAAATCTTAATAATATTGTTTTGCAATTCTTGATGATATACTTCTCAATTTAAGTTTTTCAAAAATTTTCTTACACTGTTTTGCAGATTTTGGTGCACTGTTAAAAGTATTTACCATCATAAAGTTTTGAGGACTACATTAGTTACATCTCACAGATTTTGATACACTATAAAAATTTTGATTATCCTTTGGGCAAAACTATTCCTGAATTTTTCTTTTAATTTTAAATATCTATTGTGGTCTGAGAATAAATGTCATATTCCAATTAGTTTTGGAAATTGGAGCAACAAGTCTGTTCACAGCCTCATTTGGTTTTTTACTATATGAATAAGGACCTGATGGATGACTTCCAGGATAAATGCCAAAACTGAAAGCATAAGTCTTTGCATCTACAAGGGCACAGATTTTTATGCCATAATTTGACCTTTTGCTTTGCTATGTCTTTTACATTCCTGCAATCACCATAAGAAATCTGTGCTATGTCCAGAAGACCTATGAATGCTTTCAGTTCATCTAGGGAGGTGTCAATAAATAGATTTTTGATTATAGCAATTGGTGTATTCAAAACTTTTTCCTTGCATTTCAGCCTTTGTGTATTTCACAGCATCTTGTAGCATTTCATCTGTTACAATTTCCAACAATGAATGGCACTGATAGCATTCTGTCCAATCTGCTTCGCCCCTACCAAGACCTTCACCATGTTTTCACACCAGGTTCTAACATTCACTTATTCCATTTTGTCACACGGCCATTTCTTAACACTTCAACCAGTTAAATACCTGCTCACATTACTGTTTTATTCACCATCTAAATCAAGGAGATCTGCATTCCCTGTGTCTGTATCAGATGATTCTTGCTCCATTTCACCATCACAGGAACTTTGGTTCACATGCCCAATGCTCAATCACCGTTATTATCATCATCGACCTGTACCACTCTTCTGTTGTGAAAGCATGTATTTTATCATATTGAATCACGGTCATCATCCATGCATTAGAAATCTGATAATTCACTTTTGACCTCTTTCAAAACTTGCATATCTGGTTTTTCATGTGCCATTGTACTGAATTGTGATACTTCTGCCAGAAAAATCAAAAGAAAAAATTTTTAACAAATCTTGAAATGCTGTGGGTCTATCAGACTCTGTAATGCTCAGGTAAACATGTACAAACCTAAGGTGGGTGCAAATCCCATTTTGCCACTTTGGCATTCATCACACCAAGTGGGCAAACACATAGATTGTTTCCTGAATCCCTCTGGGAACGGTACTGAGATGCATAGCCAGCTATAATAAAAGTAAATTATAAATTTACAGTACAAAATTAAGGAATGGGTCCAGTAGAGCCAGTTTTATGTTCCTACATGGTATTTTTTTTTTACCTCAATCTGTCTTTGTTTTAATTTTTTATTCAATATGATAAACTCTGACATTTAATTGCAGTATTTTTATTCATATAATTCTAATATGACAGACATACTTGGACTATACTGCAACATTGCTTTTTGTTTTATCCTCGTCTATTCTACTACTTGATCCTATGCTTCCCATTTCTTTCACTCTTAATTTGAGGATTGATCGATGACTTCTGGCATCCCTCCTTTTTAACCAGCAGAAGTTATGCTATTATTTTTTTCTCTGTTCCTGCTTGCAAATATCTTTATAATGTCTTATTAAGTATGATGTATTTAAGTTTGATTTGCTTTGTTAGGTGAGCTCAGACCTAGGTGACCTTTTCAGATCTGTAAGTGATTGCTATGGCTTATATCTAGACGTCATCTAAAGCTTCATGTGTTCATAGTCGGGGATTTTGGAGTTGGCTGGATCTAGGGTGAATAATATGGGGATTAAGGTGTGTGGTGCTAAATTAGTACACTGATTGGTTTAGCTTAGTTCTGTGTGTGGGGGTAATGGGAAGGCCCACCCTGGGTGCTGTTGGCATCACCCAAGAGACTGGTATCCTGGATGGGATAAAAGAGAAAGGAAGGTTTGCTTGCTACATTTTGCCTACCACCATTTCTCCTATGTGATATCACACTGTCATAAGTTTCTGCCTTGGGGCCAGCTGGCTGTGGACTGAAACCTCCACAAACTATGAGCTGAAATAAATCTTTCTTTCTTTAACTTGGGTGTATCAGGTATTTTCTCTCAACAATGAGAAAACTGCTGGGCTTTGTGGAGCATGCCTGTAATTCCAATACTCCAGAGGCTGAGGCAGGAGGATTGCTTCAAGTTCGAGGCCAGCCTGGGCTACAAAGTGAGTTCAAGGCCAACCTGGACTGCATAGTGAAACCCTGTCTCAAAAAAGACAAAAAAAAAAAAAAAAACAAAACAAAAACAAAAACAAAAGAAAACAAAAAAAAACGAGAAAACTAAGACAGTGATTGCGAAGAACAAATCCAGAGTTAATTTTAGTATTTTTCCACACTTTATATTTACTATTATTTCCTTCTTTATGTGAGCACCAATTAAATGTTTGTTAGATGTTTGATATGATGGTTAAGATAATTGAATCTTTATCATTTTTTAAATATTCTTTCTCTCTAAGCTATGGTTTGACTGATTTTTATTTATTGATCTCAAATTCACTATTTTTTTCTTTCATTTAATCTATTATTAGATTCTTTAGGTTTTTAAATTTCATATACAGATATTTTCAATTTCTGACTTTCCATAGAATTGTTTATTGTAATTTTCACATATTTCTTTAAATTCTCCATCTCGTAAAGCATTTATGTCGTATATATTTTATTACATGTTTATCATAGTCACTTTAATATCTCTGATTGACAAGTCTAATACTGAAATAGTATGTCATTCTGGGGTTTTTTAACGCATTTTTCTCTTGATCATTTTTTATTTCCTTTTTTTCTTTTTGGTTTATGTAAAGACTTTGATTCTTTCAGATTTGTCTTACAATTTATGGAATTATTTCAACCTGCCAATTATACTACTAATGAGTACCTTGATCCTGTGAAAGCATCGTTTTATCTGTGTAATGGATGATCTAATTTAACTCTTTCCTTAGTCTTAGAGGCTAACTCAATAAGATCAATGTAAACTTTCCGCTACAGAGAGTATCGCTGAAATTTCATCTCAGGATATTCATTCATTTAACTGTTATTTTCCCATGGACTACTTGGAGTGTGTCCCATTTATGCATAGCTTGGAGGTCTGCCAAAGAATGGAGAGATGTTATAGGCAGATTTGAAGACTTCCCTCGTGGCAGCTCCCTCTGACTGCTCAGGTGAGAAAAGTGTGACTCTCTGTCCCACCTCTAATCACAGCATGTCATATCCATGCGGCTTTCAGTAAGCACTATTTCTTTCTTTCAAGGAGTAAATTTCTTTCCAGTTTCTGCTTGATTTTGGTTTCTCCCTGGTGCTTCCAAATAACCGTATGCTTTTGTGCACATGTACATGAATATCATATATATTTTCTCACATATATAATTGCTTTGACAAAAGAATTACTGCAATACAAGACTAAGTGGAAGCCAATTTTGTTGTTATTCTTTGTGTGTATTTTGGTTTTAGTTTTGATTATGTGTGCTCTATGGGTGTGTGTGTTTTTATAGCACTACCCTGGCAATAGTAATAGCTAGCTGGTGCATTAGCAGTGTGTGTGTGTGTGTGTGTGTGTGTGTGTGTGTGTGTGCATGCATGCGCTCTTGCATCTGCTTACCTATTCACATTCACAGAAGTATCACAATGGGAGAGTTTTGCAATGGAAGGTGTTATTGCAATAATAAACCCCTTACATATAAATGTTGATGCTAAAAATATGGCAAAAGAGGATCCTACCAAGGATTGACTTTTCACATAAATATATAGAAGCATCCTTTCATTTAGGATTCATGCTAAAAGGAAATCTGACAGCAAATATATGTAAAATATTACTTGCTCACCGATGACTTATGTGCCAAAATAATTTTAAAAAGAGAGGAGAGCATTAAATGAAGAATGCCTCCAGGTGCTCATAGCAATGCAATTGGGCAGCCCAGTTAAAATGATCAAACAGTACCATTATTGGGGACAAACAATCTTCTGCAATGAAATACAACATGAAGTGAGAAAAACAAAGTCCTAGCAAGGAGATATTGACATAAAAAATGTGTGAGAATTAAAAAAAATATTCAGAAAGAAAACAAAATGAGAGCTGAGGGTATAACTCAGTGGCACAGTGCCTGCCTGGCAAGCACAAGGTTATGAATTCAATTCCCAGTACCAAAAAAAAAAAAAAAAGAAAACAAAATGATAAGAAATAAAATCTATCATTTGCTTGGGGATCCAAGTAGTCCAGAATCAACTGTGCTATAATCCAAGAGCTTTCAAATTAATAACCTCTTAAAAGTTCACTTAGTTCCCTATTGATTTTATCCTTAAAGGAACTTATCAATTTTACTTCATACAACAAAGATATATTAATTAAGAGTTCTTTAGAATAAATATTATTATAGCTTATTTCATTTACAATTTAAAGTTAATTATGTGAACACACTGTTAGATGTCAAAAGCTAATATACTATGGGTAAAAATCAAATTATAGTATTTTCTAACATTTTAAGAAGAAAAGAGTAGAAATGTATTAAAGGCAACAATCTCAAGAATGGATAGTCCACTCATTATTATCCTAAAAGTATATTTGTAAAGAAACCCCTCTTTCCTCACATCTATTATAAGCTTGATGGTGGCATAAGAATGTACAGCATAATGAAATGCCCAAATTCTCAGTACACACAGACTTGCACATTGGATCTACAACTGAATTCCACTGATATTTCATGATTCCTTTATGAAAGGCCAACGTTCACAAAGCTTTAATTATAATACATTGCATTCACCCATGTCAATTTAGATTCCAGGCACCAATTATATCATTAGCATAAATTTGCATATAAGTGGAGATTCCAAAATGTCATGGCAATGTTAGCACATAACAAATAGAAATAGAAGAGTTTGGGACGGAAATTTTTTTCAATACCTTTTTAAACTGTAACAGATTTTAAGCTGACATGAATTCCTTTATTGAAAATGTTTTAAGTAGATGAGTCACATCCTTGGACATGGAATGTACGTATGGATTTGGAGCTATTCTACGAATACTATTAGCATTCTGGGATCTAAAATGCCTTTATTCAACCTATATACCTCCTACATACCTGACTTTTCTTTCACATCTGTGTTACTGTACCTGCTGTAATGATACCACAGGATGGATCCAACGGATAGATTCTAGGCTGTGTGTGATGAGCAAAGAACTGGAAGTGTACATCCAATGCTAAAAGAAAAAGCAGCTGCATTTATTGAAAATAACATGTATGCAGTGCTGCTCCATACCAACAGAAAGAGAGAGGTTGGTATAAATGGAAAAGTGGTGTTGGGGGCAACAGTGAAATAAAAAACAGCACATAGATAAATCAGGCTTTCAGATTTTAAACGATGTGCAGTGGGTCTCTGGATAAGACTGGCAGGCATGATTGACAGGGTGCTGAGTTATTTCAGAGTGTTTCCCAGAGTTCACTCTGATTAAATTATATACATGAGATGCAGCCCATATGTATGAACTTTCACTAAATTTGAATGGGGAAAAGGTTACTGAAGATCAGGACACAAGATCTGAAAAACATCTGGAGCTTTGTAGATTTCTTGAGTCTTTGTTTTATTTTCTTCTCTCAGAGAAAAGGAAAAAGAATCACACCTGAAGTGTTGCCTAACTTCAAGTGGGTGAAGTGGGGTGGTCTTCCAGCACAATTGTGCTATCTGTACTAATGATATTCACTCTCTCCAGCTATTCTCCCAGAGAAGATTTATATCTTGAAAATCCAAGGGCTCAATTCTGTATCCTACTGTCTTGTCTCTTCCCAAGTAATACCTGTAGCACCCATCTACTCTAACTCTGTATTTTCTGGTGACTCCCAATGATGTCACATCCTCACCATTCTCTTGAGCTCTAGATACCGTCTGTATTTTCCTGCTTAGCATATGTTCCAGCTCAATCATCCATGTGAATATTTCATAAGTATCTCATAATTAATGTGCTCAGAATCAAACCCTTAAATTCTCCCTGAAAACTATTTTTTGAATTTTTTCAACTAAAAAGAATTATTTCACAATCTGCCTAGCTCCTTAGAAGAGTAACCTAGAAATAATATATGATTCTTTTTTTCTTACTCTTTCCTTTGTAGAATATAACAGCAGAAGGATCAACCTAGAAGAGTATTTCACTCCTTTCACTTCTCACCACGCCCACCACCACCTCTCCTTATTCCTATATCCTATATGGTATTCCAGTCTTACGCACTGTGTGTTCTCAATTGTACTAGTATTTCTACCTCTTTTCTCTGTTCTTTTAAGGTCTACTTTTTAAATAAGCTGGTTTGTAATACACATGTATTTGATTAAAAACTCCCTAGCTTAAACCTTTTCATTCCTTTTTTCTATTGCTTGTAAAAATATCATGCACCATATATTGATCCATAAGGCCAGGGCTCTTCCTAGGCTGACTCTCAGAGCTCCATTCCATCTTCCCTTTTCCAGCTCCATTTACTATTCTTCTGCCATATTGGCCTTTCTTTTTATCAAACTCAATCCTACCTCTAGATATTTGTGCTCACTCTTCCCCTCCTCGGATGCCCATCCCAGATCTACTTGCGGCAAGTTCCTTCACTTCATTTGGATCCTGCAGAAAGTATCAGGAGGTTAGTGAGTCTAAAGAACTTAGCTCAATCCTCATTTCCCAAACTGTTTAAAAATGCTGTACCGTTATATCTTAATTTACAAATATTTAAAATTATTGTTTTTATTTTATTTTGTACTTGTTATTTGCCTTCCTGAGCTGGAAAATATATTCTACAAACACAAAGAGTTAGTCCCAACACTGCAAAACTTAGAAGAATAAATAAATCAATAAGCATTTAATAAATAATTTTTCACAGAGTGGATAAATGCATTTTATGAAGATAAAATGAAATTCAAATTTCTCTAAACAAAATGTCCAGTGAAGAGCTGAACCAGGGTATTACCTATAGTGCTTGCATAAAAATATCGATCTGGTGAAAATACATCACTGGCAAGGAGACAGGTGGAAGCTCAGACATGTGATAAGAGGTTTGGGTAGCACAGAAAAATTCAGTGATGCCTAGGATCAAATGATGCAAAAAGGAGAGGGACATAGGAGTGAGTGCAAGCCCCACAGGAGAGTAGATAAGTATGGTATCAGTTGGAATAAGGAAGGGAATAGAGTAGGGGGCATAGGAGCAGAGAGGGGGAGTATCAAGTCTCCTTCCCTGACACCAGCATTTTTCATAAACAGCATCAAAATGGTATGTGAGACTGGGGATGTAGCTCAGCAGTGCAAGCACCTGCCTGGCAAGAGCAAGCTCCTGAGTTCGATACCTGGTACCAAAAAATAAAATAAAATAAAATGGTCTGTGAGCGAATACAGATTTTTATCTGTGTGTTTTTATGTCTGAGACTTCCTATGTCAGTGGCCAGTGGGAGTCCTTGCTTTAGTAGGAATGGAAATTAAAACCAAAGCACAAATTCACAAAAACTATGAATTGGAAAATTGGAATAGATAGGAGAAGACTCCAGCTAGGTGGCTAGAGTAGGCATATTCTGATTCAGAGGTTCAGCCTGGCTCACCTACAAAGGCAGAGAGCCAGGTTTGAAGGATTAGCTGTTGGGCTGGGGGTCCAGTTGATCCTTATCTAGATCCTCATCTTATTTGCTAGAATCTTTATGGCTGAGGAATAGCTTCCTTCCAGGAAAGGATGATCTATCACTATGGTCATCTCAGTAACATAGGTCGCAGCTTTTCCTCGAATCCAAGTGATCACAGGTTTAGGACAATGGCTGGAGGTGCTTAGATGTAGCTAAAGGTCTCTGTAAACCTCTTATCTTGGTGTCCTCAATCTTGACTAGGGATAAGATCATGTAAATTTAAGGCGAACCCACCCTGTCCTGCCAGCTCCTAGAACAGTGATGGTGAATCTATGGCATGTGTGCTATTTGTTTTTATTTTAAGACAAAAGATGTTAATATATGAATTGTTTTTTTTTTTTTCTAAACTTACTGAGGTTTAATTGCAGTGTTGACACTTTGCGATAAATAGGTGGTTTGGGGTTGTAGTTTGGGCACTTGTCATCATTACTATCATAGATCATTCCCTAAATGATCAGCATACTCTTAAGTAAAGAGCTAAAAAGAGCTACAAAGAGATTCCATAAAAAAATATATAGTAACTAATGATATGTAGTGGAGGTCAAGCTTAGTTCTGCTTTTAGTTAGCTATTGGGCATCTGCAGCCCAAGTGAAGAGCCCTCCAGCAACCCAGAAGAAAACACAGATCATGCTTTTGATGAGTAGCGGGTAAAGTCCAAGATCCTGCCTGTTCACTGTCTCTTTGGTGGTCCCAGACTATGTCATAAACTGTGTTATCAGTGTACAAAGCTCTTACATGAGCTCCCATTTCCTCTTCAAAACTATGTTAAAATTTGAGTTAATTTTATGGTATTTGTCCCTTAATCCAATGCTTTGTCAAAGGTGAAACAGTTTGTATATTTAGCAGCTTCTCTTCAGGAACACTTTAAAATATGTCATGGGTTAAGAAATATGACTGTGTAGATTATTGTATTTATGGATAATCTTTTAGTAAATAGCTATTTGTCTGAATCTTTGCCTTCCTTTTTTCTTTTTCTTGGTTCTTTGCAATGGTAAACTGACTTCGGAAAATCTTTTACTCAATTTCCTTCTGCTCCTGAATCTGAACATTACCAGCTAAACATAACCAAGTGGCAGCTTAAATGTTTTGCTGTTTGAAAACCTTCTTCCACTTACTTTACATTATTCTTAAATTCAGCCTTCCACAAAACAAGCCACAGACACTGCAGCCAGGTTCCTTTGGAGGTGTGACAAGAACAGACTTGGTTCCAGTTTCCAGTAGGGTCCTAATTTCCATTTGAGATCCCTTCCCTAGTCTGCTGCCTTCTGAAACTTCACAACAATCATGTGCACCAACCCTTTTACAATAATACAGGCCTTTCTAGCACTCATTTTTTCAGACATTTCTCCTTTTAGACTCTTCCTTCCTCTATCCATTACCTGGTTCTAAAGCTACTTCCACATTTTCAGGTAGCATGATAGAAACTATGCCACTCCTCAGCATCACTTTTCTGTATTAGTCCATCTTCTATTGCTATAAAAAGACCCAAGGATGGGTATATATAAAGAAAATAGGTTTATTAAGCTTACATGGTTAGAGGGTGAAGGTGTGAGAATAGACACCCCCTTGTACTTGGCTTCTGGAAAAGGACTCATGGTGAATAGTGTCACAGTGACAGATACATGTACAGAACAGATCACGCCATGGGACAGGAAGCCAGAGAGATTTAGGGATTAGGCTTGTTCTTTTATAATAATCCACTTTCACAGGAAGTAACTGAGGTCCCATGAGCACTTTATGAATTCCTTCAGAGGACATCATCTTCACTAACCTGATTGTCTCCCACTAGGTCCCATTTATTAAAAGTTCCATAACTTCTCCACATTACATGCTGAGATTCAACCGGGACATGAATTTCTGTGGGCGATACTCAAGCCATGTCCAAATTATAGCATTTGTTGTAGGTTTTTTAGGTTTTGTTTTGTTTTTATTGTTGCCAGAACATATTCATGCATTTTTAGATTCTAAGCAGAGATAGAGCCCTCAGAGATAACGTGTTGAAGTTGTACATTTCTCTGTAAGGAGAGGATCAAAGATTTGGAGTAATTAAACAATAGGCCAGGACAAGTAAATGGAAGAAAAGGAAATTTTGAGAAGAAAATTTTAAGGAACTCTTAAATTTGAATACAGGAAAATGCAGGAAGAAATTGAGGATGAATAGATTGAATATAAAAATCTGTCACTATCATGTAAACTAAGGAAGGACAAAGACATAAAAAAAATCTTTATGTTAAAGACAAAGATATTTAGCTTTTCAACATTACATATACCTAAGAATTCAAGAAGTATGGGAATCTTTAAAAAGCTTTAGAATTTAGGTCATTAGCGATTTTTGCTAATCCAGTGATGACAAAACCAAAAATAAAGGCTAAGGAGTACATTAGGAAGCACTGGGAAACTTTGCATTTCTCCTTGTAAAGATCATTTACAGTGAAGGAAAGATCCACATCTTCACAAGTAGATGACTATTTGGAAGAATTTGTTTAGGATGGTGCAAATGTAAATTAGACATTAAAAGACAGGAAATAAACTAGATAACCACTAAAACAATATTTATGTGAAAATTAAATCAGCACAGATTGAAAATACAAGTGAACAAGCCGACCAGCTTTATTTCAGCACTCTCCTAGAATGTAAATATGAGTGTGTTCCAATAAAACTTTATTTGAAATGTACAGTTGGTAAGCCAGGGTGAACTTGTGGGTATAATTTGCCTAACTATGTCTTATAGAATTTAGAAGGACATGAACAGAAATGCAGAGGATGCCAGAGAATAGAAAAAGAGACCCTCATATCTTTCCTGTGTGCTCCTTTACTATATGAAAATGACTTCTTCCCTCCTCTCCAAGTTAGACTGCAAAACTTTGATAAATAACTATGTACTCAGTGGAGTTGCCACTTTTTTAACCATCAATTCTTTTAATTACATGAACACACATTTATCTCATCTAACATATTTTGAGGTACTTGGAACAAGGTAGCATGTCTTCTCCCTCTTTGTTTAAATATTTTTAGGAATATAAACATCAGTCTAGAAAATATTGCAAACTCAACTGATAATGAAAATGACTTGGCGAATAATCAAATGACTTTCACTCAGCTATGACCAAATTAGCTTTATTTTATTATACAGGATGCCTGTCATAAGTTTAAAACATGGTAACTTGCATATGTATTCACTATGCTATCCTATGAACATAGCTTAGCAATATAGTACATCATTGTTTTCCTTAGTGATTGAGAGGTCAGTATTGGCAAGAACACAGAACAGTGTATTTCTAGCCTGAGAAAAGGTCAAAACTCAAAATTCAGTGTGTGGTTTCTATTGAACGTGTATCCTTTTCACACTGTTGTAAATCGAACCACAGTGTATCACCAGATATCTATATTTTCTTGAGCAAACTTTGTTATGAGAAAAGTGAAAGAATATCCAACAGACAGAGGATGAAGAATGGGATCTATAAGTGGATATCATGGCATTCAAAAAGTAGGTGTCCACTAGTGACAAAGGTGTAAGGCAACTTCAATAAATGTAAGATTGAAATAATGTATGAGAAAGAAAACAAATTTAATTACACAACTATTGTTACAAATTTAGATTTACTTTGGTACATGAGTGAAGTCCAATAGTTTGGATTATTTTAAGTGGAAAAATGCAAATATGTTTGAAACAAATGGTAAAATTTCATTGTATGGTATCTCTTCAGGAATGGGGAATGTTGTCTCTACTAGGCAGACACTGGTTATTTAAAAGTTGATCAATAAAGCTGTTGATTGATGTGAAGTCCCTTCCCTCAAGTATTAATAATTGTTTCATCTTGATTGCGTCAACTTAAGAGATTAAAAAAACAAAGACAGGATGTTTCTCCTATAGTAACAACTGACCAGGCTGATGGTACTGACAAGAGAAGAGGGTAAAACTGTCAAGTTCTTCAAATTTAGAAAGTGTGATCAATATAAAATAAGATATATATTTCACATAGTATTTCTGTATTTCCTTTGAGCAATTCATGGTAAATAGAGCCAGGATTTTTCTATCTGTATCTTAAAATCCCAATTCCAATGCGGCTTTTTATATTCTCAAGTGTTGCCATGTTTCCAGAGCTTTCATTTTTCTTCCATCTTATCTCAAGGCTCAAAGAAGTTTATCATATTATTAGACAACACAGTAGAACAAAACAATACATCAAGTTCCAGCATTCAATATTGTTTTGCTGAGAAAACCAGGTGAATTCTTTTCTTATGTAATTAAAGAAATGCAAGACGTCCCAGGTACCATATTTTAGAAGTTGAAAAGACTTTCTGTGTTTAATTGATGGCAAAAGGAACCAAAGTATAGCAAATAGATTACAAAGCAAGTACGTAAAATAAATAGTTAAAGCCTAAATCCTGAGAAGAGAGATTTATTAGGCAAACCTCAGGAACATGCAAGGGAAAAAGAAATTCTGGTGTGATATATGGATGAGGTGTATACTAGAATGCTTTATTTACTGGTCAAAAGTGAAATGCTGGGCCAAGTTGTCATTCTTTTATATGTAAATTTCATCATTTCTATTAACATGAAGGTTGATTACAATTTAATTTTAGTAACTCACTTATATTAATCATTAAAGTTGCCATCAATTTGAGAATGAGTCTTCTCTGCAAATAGGTATCTGAAATAACCCTATCAATCCTTTTCATCTTAAAAGCTCTCAGAAATAAACTAAGACAGAAAGTTATTTGTTGTCCTTACCTAAATAAATTTCAAGAAAAATTAAGATCAGTACCATCGCTTCTTTTCATTTTCAATTTTGGAAATACATGCATTCCAGCTGTGGCTTACGAGACTCTTCTGAATTGAATTTGCCGCATTGAGCTTCAAATGTGTGAGAAAGTTTATCCTGTGGTATTTATAGATATAAAACACAGCTGATGTGATCATTCAGCTCCATATTCTGGATGATTATTGCATGCCTCAAATGGATAATATAAGACACCAGAGATGGAGACCGCATGAGAAATGTAGTCATTTGCTCTACATGCAGGACCGGAAGCATCATTTTATTATGAAGTGAAATGTGCATATTTCAGGAAAATCGCCACAGTCAGGAGATAGGGCTGTGCATGTTAGCCATGCCATGAAGTTTGAGCTAAATGTACGACTGGGACTCTGAGCAGCCCAACTTTCCTCAGTTCTAACCTTTAAACTTGTACTTTTAGTCAGGTAGTAGTAGATTCCTAGTTCTTTTGCTGTTCAGAAAAAAGAAACTTTTAAAGGATCGTCATAGTTCTTTAACAGATATTTCTTTTTCCTTTTGCCCTTGTTTCTTTTTCTCTCTCTTGTAAATGGGGCTGTGTAAAACAGAGAAATTCCCTTCCTCTAGAGTTAATTATACTTTTGTAGATCAACTATGTTAATTTTAAACAAAGTTATCTCCATGGAACTTCTTACTTACTAAGGAGAATGAAATGATATTAACAATAAAGTTAAGTTTTAGATATCTACAGAAAACTCTGAATTGGTAAAATGATGACAGAATTTAAAATATTTATTAAACATTCAACTGTAATTCTGGCAGGCATTGGCTGGAGGAAAATAAACTTTTTTATTCTATAGGCATTTTGGTTTGATGAATAAAATAAGTAATAAAGATAATAAAGTCATGCTTAGATCCTTGCTATTTTTTGTTTAAAAATGAATACTTCTGAAATACATAGAGGGTTTAAAAAGTATACTCTTTATATCACAGACGTTAAACATTTATCAAGTTGAAGCTCTCTGAGAAATTATGTTTGCATTGTTAATCTACGTAACCATTTTTTTTCTTTTTATTTTTAAATTGTATATTCACGAGCAGGGTTAGGTAAAGAAGTCAGGATGCACACAGGGACCATATTTGGCGCTTCTGAGAGCAGCAAGTTCTTTCCAACGGGGCTGGTGTAAAGAATTCCTGAAACAGAGGTGAGAACGAAAGTGAAAGAGCAAGCTACGCAGAAACCTCAACATAGGTGAAAGATGAAGGCACGTTCGTTGCGAATAAAGACGGACGCTGTAGCGGCTGGAGAAGCAGCAGTCCTTGTGCGGCACTATAAATAAAAGACATGTCCCCCCAGATACACAAAGTTGTGTCAGTTTGTTTGACACACAGCTTAGAGTCAAGCCGAACTGCTCAAGAGAAGAAAGCTTTGTGATGGGAAAGCATCCAAAGTCCTTTAAAATCCTTTAAGTATGGAGACACATTTCAGGGTCGCTTCTCGGGGGTCAGCCAGCTTATGCCTGCTAAAATTGTCCGGTCTCATTTTCCACACCAAATGCATTAGGAACTCTTGACCACCCTGTACAAAGCGCTAAGTAGAATAGGATTCTGAAAATGGTCTTACATTTTGTTCGTATCTTCCCTGAAGTTTAAATGACAAAAGAAAATGGAAAGTTTACATCAATATTTTATCAGAGGATTTCCAGATACAAAATTGTATTTATCTGTGGTACAGTGCGCACGTTTACACTAGAGCTTTTATTGGGCCAATCAGAAAACAAAGAACAGAGAATCCTACTTTATTGTCTTTCTAACGTTCAACTATTTATTCTTATATCTTCCCCAGTTAACTATATCTACTCTAGGAAATAAATCATACTTAGAGCTCATCTTATTTTCTGGCTGAATTTCACATAGAGGTATCAGTTTCTAGGGAAAATATAGTGCTACTAAACTTAGAATTCTCATTATAGTTCTATCAAACTTTACCATATAGTCAGAGTTGAAATATTGGTATCCATGTTTTATTTAATCTTGTCATATATGTAATTATTATATCCTTTGAAATTGATGCCGGGTGAGACATTTCCAAACGGAAGGTAATATGACTTCAAATACAGAAAACAGGACTTTAATATGATCACTTTCAAATTTAAAAGATATGGGTGGAAATATTTTTACTGTGCTGGCAATCTACACTATTCCTGTATTTAGTGAAGTTATGTTTTAGGATGTGATGACTTTTTTGTGTGTCTTTAATCTGGTTTCATTGTTATAATGCAGCCACCCAATTTTTTTGTGTGTGGGACGGTATAAGTAGTCTTGTACAAACATCTTTTTCAGTGTGTTTTTATTTTGGGAAAATAAGGAGAGGAATTCCGAGATATTGGAGGGCATTAAGAATGAAATGCCGTTTTTGGAAAAAAAAAAAAAATAAGACTTTCAAATTGGAGTTTTGCAATCTTGATTCCTCCCCATATTTGTTATGGCTCAATTCTTTTAAGTTTATTAAGACCATCTTATATTCTGAAATATGTCCTACCTTGGTGAATGCTCTGTGTGTGCTTACAAAGACTGTATGTTCTCTCACTTTAGGATGATGTGTTCAAAAATTATCGAGTAATCTTGTTACATTGTTCTTAAAATTTTTACTGATTTTTCTGTTTTCTTATCCTGTCAGTTGTTGAGGTAGACATATTAAACATGTTTTTAAACTTCAGCTTTGTCAAGTTTTGCTTCACCAATGCCGAAGCTATCTTATTCAATGTACAAATTCTAAAAATTGTTATGGCTTCTTAATCATTTGCTGGGAAACTTCTCAAATTAACATAGACATTACAAATTTCTTTTGATTAGTGGTTCCTTATGTACCTTTTTACAATCTGTTTTTGAAGTATTGTGCCTTTATATTAAAAGACTATTTCTTCTTATAGTTGGATCCTGCTTTTTGACTAATCCAACAATCATTATCTTTTGATTTAAGTTTGTAACATTTACATTTTAAATAATTTTATTGATATGATCATTTTATATCTATAACTTTGATATTTGTTGTCTATTGTCCTGTTCTCTTTCACGTTATTTTCTGCATTTTATACATTCAGTATTTTATGATTACATTTTTCATTGTTATTATATCTTACTCTTTGCTTTTCCTTTCTAAATGGCTTTGTAAAATTTGGAGTACAATTTCCCATCAGTACCCGTAGAGGATTGTAGATGACATGGTTGTACCTATAGAAAATTTTAAAATCTTTACCAGGAAACTGTACAACTAATAGATAAGCTTAATAAAAATGTAAAGTACAAAACTAATATGCAAGTTCAATTGTCTCTATATGCTAACAATGAACTATCTGAACAAGAAATGGGAAAACAACCCCCTGTGTAATAGCAACAGAAAAACTTAGTCAATGTAGTGAAAGTTCTGTAAGCTGAAAACTAAAAAATAATGATGAAAGAAACTAATAAACAAGCTAATAGAAAGGTAACTCATCTTCATAGATTGGAAAAGTTAATATTATGAAAATCTTGTGCTGCTCAAAGCAATCTGGAGATTCAATGCAATCTCTACCAATGGCAGTTTCCAAAGAAATAGAAAAATAATGCTAGATGAAATAAATCAGACACAGGGGCTGGGGATTTAGCTTAGCGGCAAAGCGCCTGCCTGGCAAGCGCAAGGTCATGAGTTCGGTTCCCGGTACCGGAGAAAAAGCAAGAAAATAAATAAATAAATAAATAAATAAATCAGACACAAAAGTTAAAATATCGCATGATTTCTCTTATATGAAAAGCCCAAAATATACACAGTTCAGCGAGAAAACCAAAGGAAAAATGGTAGGAAACAGGGAAGAATGTTTTTTGAAAATGGAGGGGCTG
>NW_004955457.1:4622363-4789650 GCF_000276665.1 Chinchilla lanigera
AAAAAAAAAAAAAAAAAAAAAAAAGAAAATGGAGAGGGCCTGGGAAGAGGCATGGAAAATACAGCAGAAGAAAAGGGAAGTAAAAATGATCAAAATGTGTTATACAAATGCACCAGTCGCCAAAACAAATATGATCATGTATCACAAACATATATTAATAAAATAAATTGCAAAAATCAAGAGTCATATTCTACCAAATTAAAAAAAAATTCACAAAAGACCCAAATACCCAAAGCAATCTTGAAATTCATGAATAAAACTGGAGGCAACATATTTCATGATTTCAAATTTTAGGCCAAAGCTGTAATAATCAAAGTGCTTACTGGCATAAAAATAAACAAGAATAAGGGCTGCGGATTTAGCTCAGGGCACAGCGCCTGTCTGGCAAGCATAAGGTTGTGAGTTCGATTCCCGGTACTGGAAGAAAAACAAAACAAAAAAAACCCACACACAAAAAAATAAACAAGAATAACAATGGACTGAGATAGAAAATAGGGAAAAATCCAGGTCTACACTCTCAAGCAATGTTTGATGAGGATGCCCGGGACAGATCATGGGGAAAGGACCAGCCCTTAATCAAATGGTGTTGGGAAAACTGCATTTCCAAAAGGAAATGGCTGGGATTGGAGTCAAAACTCACACCCTGCCCACAAAAAACTCAAAACCCCTAAACCTTGAAGTCTTAAACATAAGACCCAACATCATAAAAACCCTAGAAGAAAACACAGGAAAATTTTTCCTTGACACTAAAAATGGCAATGAGTCTTTTGATGTGGCACAAAAGCATAGACAACAAAACCACAACAAAGCAAGTGCAGTTGCACCAAACAAAAAAGTTTCTGCCCATCAAAAAATTAATCAAATGCTACCTATAAAAGTGGAGCAAATATTTACAAACAACATATATGACAGCAGATGTATATCCAGAATATATCAGGAATTCCTCCAACTCAATAGCTCAAAGCACGTAACCCAATTGGAAAATGAACATATGAACTGAATAAATATTTCTCTAAAGAAAACATACAAATGACCAATACTTATATAAAAACATGCTCGATGAGGGAAGTTTTTTGAATTTCCATCAATCAACAGGGAGACACAAATTAAAACCACAGCAAGATATTACTTCGTATCTGCTATGATGGGGGTACTATAAAAAAAGAAAATGTCTGTAAGGATAAAAAAAAAGAAACTTTCATGTCCTGATGAAAAGTGACAGTTGCTTTAACAGTGTATCCTGTTTTTAAACTCATTGATTATGTACCTTAAATACATGTAACTTTTTACAGGTTATCCATACTTTGATAAAGTGATTAAAAATAAACATATATACAATTTATGCTTTTGAAAAATATAAACATCTAAATATATAATGAAAATAGTAAATTTTTGTCCTCTTTAAAAGGAAATAAGACAGGCATAGTGGTACATGCTTGTAATCCCAGCACTCAGGAGGTTGAGGCAGGAGGATTGTTACAAGTTCGAGACCAGCCTGGCCTACAAAGTGAGCTCAAGGCCAACCTGAACTGCGTAGCGAGACCTGTCTCAAAAAGACAAAGAAAAGAGAGAAATAAATGTATATATCAAAATAGCATGCCATGTGCAAGAAAACTGATTCTCAACTATCAGCACTACATTCAATCGTTATGCCTTTACTGAACTATAAGATTTAAGAAAGGGTTTTATATACATCTAAGAAAAAATATAAATTATGTGGAAAGAAAATTACCTTTTCTGTCATCATGCAATTCTACAGCAATATTCAGTACTGTAATACAATGAACAAATATTAAGTTAAAAGAAAACTAGCATAATACCTCAAAAAACAGTACAAGGTCAACTTTTCCTTCTTTTTAAATGAAACAGATAAGAAAACTTTCCAAGAAGTCTTCCCTAAAATAAAACTAACTTATAATGAAATATAGTTTTCTATGTAAAATATGTGGCTATGAGTAAGAGATGCACTTACATACAACATTTAAATCAAATTATACAATTATGGTTTCAAAACTACATTCTTTCAAAACTTCATAATTGTATCAATTGTGTCATTACATTTTAAGTTGTAATTCAACTGAAATTCATTAGTTTGAAATGCAATAACTTATTAAGTGGGAGATATATAGCATAATCCCATTCTTTCAATATTACCCACTAGTTCCTCTCTTGAATATTTATTCTTATGATGATATCCAGGTTCACTGAAACACTTCATTAAAATAGGACATATGGAATGATCCCATTGTTGCAATATTAACAATTCATCCTTCTCTTAACTATTTATTCTTCTGATGAATCACTGTATATCTGGATAATAAATTTTGGACTTCCTTTTATTTCATCTTCTATGTTATTTGAATTTTTATGTTGAGAATATAGTATGTCTTTAAAACTTTGTCATGTTTTAAAAATATAGTGTTTTAAAAATATAGTATGTCTTTAAAACTTTGTCATGTTTTAAAAATATTGTTCAAAGGGAAAAACAGTACTTAGGTACATGTGCTATCTGTCCCACACTAATACTCAGTCTATCAAACCTGGTCATGTACGATCATCCACAGAGCAGTGTTACATGCATGTAGTGGTAGATAAGAACTTGTTCAGAGTAATATTGCTGAAGCTAAAGACACACAGAATGATGGACAATTTAAAAAAAAAAAACCTGTCTCTTGAACTATAAGCATACAGAGTGACTACTCATTAAAAATGATAATTTGCATCCAATAATAAATGTTTATTATTTGGAAATGAAAAGAGAATCATTGAATGTCACCATTTCTTGATACAAAAGATGTAGTTTGGCACCAATAAGTTATAAAGGAAGCCATAACATCAAAAGTCCCATGATAAAAAGTAATAAATTTCTTTGCACAATGTGAACCAATGTTTACCAATTCTGAACAAATATTCTTCACTCAATAGTAATGACACCAATGCAAAAACTCTTCTAGCTGTCCAGGGTGTGTGAGAAACAAGCGACTGGTGTGACTATTTGTATAAATTTGTGGTTCTACATGACAATATCTAACTACATGAAAGAACATCATAAATGTATGATTTAAAAATGCTGTTTATGATATTAGGAGAATTTTCTATCAATTAGAGTTTACATCTCTTATTTATAAAAATATTGTGGAAAATTTGATTAAAACTCATCCTGATTATATTTGAAAATCCTTTCACCTGCCAAAATAGCTGTAGAAATCCAAGCACTTGAACATTAACTAAAAGGTACTAATTACTTCAATGAAGAGAAAAGACTTGCATTCTAATAGTTATTGTTGAAAAGAAATGTCCAATATTGTAATCATCATTTACCACTGATAATAACCCATATTATATCATTTATGTATATATATACACACATATTTGAAAATATTAGAAGTTGTAAAATAGTGTTAGCTCAAATGCCTTTTACTTGCTTGACCATAGATTCCAAAGGTTTAATAAACATCTTTTACTTTTACAATTGAAATTCATTAAATAGTCAAGGTCTATGTTTCAAGCCCTCAATTTGAATGTACAGGTCAATAAACTCACATATTCTGTTTATCAAAGTAATTAAAGTGTACATATGAATATACCCTTAATGTCCAGTAATTTGCATGTAGTTCTAGAAATAATGACTCAAAAACAGAAGGTTTCTCAACAGTTCAATAGACTTATAAAAGAGCTTCTTTAAAATTAGTAATGTAAATAAACCTTAATTTTCTTTTTATTCCCTGCTTGCTATAGACAATCATTTATTCTCAGAAAGGAGAGGAAACTCCATGCTTTCCCACTTTTAGGCTTGGTGACAACAGAACTAAACCAGGTGTTCCAATGTACTTCTCAGAGTGCGGCCTCACAATCTGTCTGAATACACATATGCATATTTCCTGGAGGTTTAATAAACACAGTCCTATATTTCATATATGAATGGTCTCTCTAAATAAACTACTGTAGATTTAAGGGAAGCCAAATTGAAAATGGCTGCCTTCTATGTTTTGGACACATATAGGTTATTTTTTAATTTTAGCATAGTTTTTTCTCTTTTGATAAATAGATTCTTGATGTGAGAAGGCATCAGAATTCAGCCTGTGGAGTTACAGCCTCTGCCGTTTACCTTGGACAAATTTATACTTAAACCTTCCATGTCAGTCAACTTTGATTCTTGCTTTATGTGTTTAAGTGATAAAACAGAGGTACTATTCTACAATCCTAATTTAACAGATGATGGATGCCCTGTATGTTTGAATCAACCCTTACTCTTTATCTTTTAAATTGGCTTCCAAACATTTTAAATTTTAAAGCAATGATTTGTATATTTTATTCTATCACAGATGTGACAGTTTTCATCACTCTTTTCACTAGAAAAGCAGTGAATATTTTCTTTATGTTCTTAGTACATATTAAATGCTTTATATCCTCTTGAAATTTCAAAATCCCCATTTTCCAGTATAGCTGAGTTCTTGTTATTTGCTGCTATTTTGAATAATAGTTGGAAAATATGGTGTTTTCTTTCATACGCATATTAAGAAATCATTTTAGTGTTCTTACTACCCCAGAAAAAAAGTAAAATTTGTGCCATGTGTGTATGTGTGCATGGTGTGTGTGTGTATGTGTGTGTATACCCATGCACACTAAGGCAGAGCTAATATCCATTCCAACCATTAAAACAATCATCGTTTAATGTTTATGTTATGTGGTTTAATAAGACTGACTATGCTGACAGACGTTGTTAAACTATATAAATCTCATGAGAAGTTCATCTGGCAATAGGCAATATGATCAGAATGATAGACAATGGTTTGCTTAAAGACCTATGACAAATGCCACAAAATGTGAGGAGCACATCTTAAGCCTTCTTTTTTGTAAGAAAATTAAAAAGAACATTTTAGGTAATACATTATGCAAAATGATTACATAGACTTTTGCTATCATTTTGATCTAAAAGAGTAGTTGGCTGCATATTCTGAAGGGCTTGAAAGCTAAGAAAATTTACAGCAAAGTGCAAAACTTGCACAAGGGAGGACAGATCAGAAGTTGGATAAGAAACTGAGTGGACTATGCCAAAAGTTTATGGGCTGATAGCATAATAAATACATACTCTTTGCATAACAACATGTGAAAAGGTTAAAGTGGAAAACCAACTGAAAGTTCTATTGCTACAGTCAAGCACCAGTAAGTCTTTTACATGAGCAGTTAACATAGCTACATAAGTGCTATGATTTCAGTGGTGCTGAAAGATAGTCCCATCCTTCCACAATGCTTGAAATGTCTGCCACTCGTTGTAATTACTTACCAGTGAGTGGGAGATCTTTAAAGTACAGTATGTCACGGAAATTTCCTCATCACTGGGACAAAATACCTAGCACCCACAACTTACAGGGGCAGAGGTTTATTTGGGCTCAAGATTTTTAGAAATTTCAGTCCATGGAAACGTGACTCCTCAGTAGAAGTGGTATGACAGAGAAACATTGAGGAGGAAACTACCATGGCAGCCAGGAAGCAGAGCGAAGGGAGGGGACTTGGAGAGCAATATACCTTTCCAGGTCACATCCCTGGTGACTTGTCTCCTCCCAGACCATGTCTCTCAAAAGCAAGTCAGATACAGCACACCCCAGTCAGCTCCCAAATGAATTGTGAATGAGTGCATGAAGCTTTCGAAAGACTTTCGCAGTGCAAACCGTAACAGCTGCCCTGACCCCCAAAAGAGTTGTGTGTATCTCCTCATGCAAAATGCATTCAATCCATCTCTGAGAATTGACAAAGTCTTAACATTGCCTTTTTTGAAAACTCCAAATCCAAACATTCCTCTGGAACTCCAAACAAATCTTTCACTGTGAGCCCATGTAAAAGTAAAAAAAAAAAAGTTAAACAATTCTAATATTCAATGACACAGGATTAAAAAATCTCATTATAAAAACAAGGAATGGAAAGATAGAAAGGAATCAGACCAAAGCAGTACTGAAACCCAGGAGGGCAAATATTAAATCCTGTAGCTCCATCTCTAGCACCAGCGGCAATGATGTGAGGTCTAAAAGACCTGGGTGTCTCTAGCCCTATGGCACTGCTCGTTGTAGCCCTCATGGCTTCTCACTGGGGTAGCCTGTGACTTTTCTCGGATATTACACACTTCTGGCTTTTCCGTCTTCCTGGGGTCTCCACTGCACCTTTGGATTCACTCTCGTAGTTTCATGCACTGACCTCTCAGGGGCACACTAACCAGCCTTCCAGGCCTTCTGAAACCTGGATAGAAGCCACCCGTCACAGCTCTTGCATTTTGCATGACTGTAAAAGTAGAACTATATGAATGATGTGAAGCTTTGCCATTCACTGAAGTACCAGTCAGACCCTTTGGATTATAGTTGCAAAACTCTGAATACCTGGATGGCTGAGTACTGTGAAACAAATTCCAGACACCAGTTCATGACCAGGGTTCCCTGGAGCTCTATTCTGAAAGGAAGATCTTTCATTTTTGGATCCTTCATCCTGTGAAAGCTTGCTGATTCCTCACATACCCCCATAGTATATTTTCTATTGTCCTGATGTAAAGCACTTTGGTTCTTCTTAATGCTAATTTTTTTAGCGGCCAAGGTATCCTCAGCCAAAACTTTACAGGCCCACACTGTGCAGGTATTTCCTTTCTAGTGAAACTGAAACTCTTAAAAATCACTCAACTCTGTTGTCTGTTCTTGATCCTCCATGTATATAACTGGATATTGGGATTTCTTGAAATTTCCTCACCTGGTTTAATTAGTCTATTGCCCTTCATTTCAGTGTCCCATAAATTTTTAGGATAGAAGCCAAATATAGGCACATTTTCTTCCAGAGCATAGTACACATGACCACAAGTCCAACTGGCAAAAGAATCCTTGTTGTCAATTGAAACCATCTGAACACGGTGCTTACTGTCTGTATTTCTGTCAGCATTCTGACCTGAGCTCTGACCAACACCACACATCAAGCTCAGTTTACAGCATTCTTGGGCTTCTTTAAACAGCATCTCCTAACCTTTCCAAACTCCTAGTACAAACCAGTTCCAAGGGCTTTTTAACACATGATTGGGCAATGAACAGCAATGACTTCACTCTTGGTACCAAACTCTGTCCTCATTACATTCCTTATCACTGGGGCAAAATGCCCAACATCCATGACGTAAAGAAGTAGTTGTTTATTTGTGCTCATTATTTTCATAGGTTTCAGTTCATAGCTGACTCCAAATCAAAAATGGCATGACAGACAGTCATAGCAGAGGAAAACTGCTCACATGGTGGTGGCCAGGAAATGAGAGGAGAGGAGGAGCTGAGGGGGCAAATACACTCTTCCAAGCCACACCTCAGTGACCACCCTCCTCCTCCCAGGCCCCACCTCCTAACAGCACGTCAGCTATAACACCCTAATAATTCAGCCACCTTCCTGGATCCCTGCTTATGAGTGCATGCTGCCTGTGGGGGACATTCTAAAATTAAACCATAAGGAATATTAGTTAGAATGGTAGCCTGAGCGATGACCCCCAAGTTCCTAAATCCTGGGTGGGACCTGTGAATATTCTCATGTTTGTCATAATAGACATTGCAAAGGTGTTAGAATAATGAACCTTGAGATCCTTAATTTAGAGGAATTCTTACTCTTAATATATAACCCTAATTTAGGGAAATCCTTTAATCCATGGAAATTCTCCTGTTTTATCTGAGTTGTTCCAGATTGTAATCATAGTGTCCTTATGGAAAGGAAGTGGAGAGAGGTTAAACTATAGATGGTAGAGGAAGCCTATGTGATAATTAAAGCAAGATGAAAAGCTATGTCTTTAAAACCTAAGCAAGGCCAGGATCCAAGGAATGCAAGAAATACAGTTCTAGTACCTGGGACAGGCAAAGATCACATCTTTTCCAGTTTCACTAGAAGCACGGTTTGTTTGTATTTTAAGCCAATACATTTATGGCAACTTGTTATAGCAGTAGTAGGAAACTAATTAGTGACCATATGGACTCTTCAATGATTTGAATCTCCCTGTGTTCTGATTAGGAATGATATTAGGAAGCAGGATAGCAACATGGATAACAGATAAAGTTTTAGTCTAAAATCAAAAAGAAGGCTGCTTATAAAAGAAAATAGAAGCTTAGATGGGGGACAAGTGAATATACCACATTTTTATCACCACTTCTTATTTTACCTTATTTCTGTGAGAATAAAACATTACCACAGTATGTCACATAATCTCAATAAAGTAAGCAATGTCTCCCTTGATGGCAAAGTGGTAATTTAATCTTTTTTCCCAGAAAATACTATGCATGGAAAAAAATCTCTTATAATAGAAATGAAAAAAAAGAAATGTAGCATTCTTTCCTTCCATGGAGTATATAAACAACCTATCCACATAGAATATTCAGATTTATCTTTTTCATTTGTATCAGGACTAAACAACCCCTATTGTCAAAAGGATTTTCCACCTGAATTTTTTTGCTGTATTCAAATGAGTAGTATAATGTTTATAGAGGAATACAAAAGAAATAAAAGAATCTACCCTAATGAGAGCTAATGATCGAGTTTAAGGGTGATAGTGTCCTCGTAATCTAACTGTATTAGTTTCAACTCTAATTACACTGGTTTAGAGGTTTAAGATAGGGGCTGGGGATTTAGCTCAGCGGCAAAAGCGCCTGCCTGGCAAGTGCAAGGTCATGAGTTCGGTTCCAGGTACCAGAGAAAAAACCAAACAAACAAACAAACAAAAAAAACAAACAAACAGAGGTTTAAGATTATATATATATATATATATATATGACATATATATATATAATAAAATTATATTAGACCTTCCTTCAAATCAATATGTGAGAAGGATAATTTAATGCAGTGTGTACTAAGAAGGAGGTTGAATGGAAGTAATTGAATTCAATTAAGCGGAAAAGATTACTGTAAGTGGTAAATTTTAAGATGTATTTTAAAGGAAAGAGAGTCATAGATTGGCAGAGCAAAACAGAAATTTTATTTCTTTGTTTGGAAATACCTTAATTTATCTGTCACATTTTTTCTTTTCACTTTATTGATACATTTTATTGGTACATTTTAGATATGTGGAGCAATAACACTCATCACGAGGAATTTATACCTATACAGGATATATCTTTCATCTTTTCTTCCCATTTCCCTCTCCCTTAAGCCCCTTTTCCTCTCTTTATTTACAAAAGCTTTGTTTCCATTTTTTCCTTCTATTCTTTTTGTCTTGTCCCCTCCCTTCCCACCCATCCCCTTTCTTATTGGAAAATTTTCTCTCCATTTCCCAAATATCCATTATACACTTTGCTCCTTATTTGCACTTTTGGTTTCTTACACCAGAAAAACAATGAGATCTTTACAAATGTGTGTCTGATTTATTTCACTGAAGAATATGGTCTCAGGGTGCATCCATTTACCTAGAAATGTCTCAAGCTTATCCTTCTTTATGGCACAGTATTACTCTATTGCATAGAGATACACATTCTTTATCCATTCATTGGCTGATGGTCATTTGGGCTATTTCCAAGATTTTGCTATTACAAACTGTGCTGCTATAAACATGGGTGTGCATACGTCACTGTGGTGTGGCTTTTAACTCTTTTGAGAAGATACCAAAAAGGGAAATAGCTGGGTTGAACTGAACCTCCAGTTTTAGTTTTTTGAAGAATCTCCACACTGATTTCCACAACAAAACAGAAATTTCTGCAATCTTTGAATCCAGAACCAAAAGGAAGAACAATTCTGTCACAAAGGATTTAGGCCTTTCCCACAAACCAATATGAAATAGTAACGTAAGTGACACCTCTCGAGTTCTACTTGGATATAGCAAGCACAGTACATTTTAAACCCCATAATGGCACTTTGTTTAAAAGCAAGTTGTGGAGCACCCCTGCTAAATCATTCCTGGCATAATCAATGTAGTCACTGGCGTGTCTAACTGCATTTTCATAAGTTTGCTGTCTTAGCACATTTCCAGAGTTATTTCTTCCTCTCCTTCACTAGCTCTCTCCTAAAATGCTCCGGTAATCATCCTTTACTGAACTTGAAGGTTGTGTCCTCTTTCGAATGTTCATCTACGCCAATGGCCTTCTGAATTTAATGGCTTGTAATTACTGTTCCCTCCTTAAACCGTGTAACTTCTGTAACTGTACAAGTAAGCAGTATTCTGCCAAAATTCTTCCCTCTAGGAGAACAAGAGTGTGAAGCAAGGTTATTGGTATCCATGCCAAAGAAATAGGGACTGACAAAGCCGATTCATCCTCTTGTCTACAAGATTGAATTAAAGACACAAGCCAAAGTTTTCCCTGAAACTTGACCTGGCTGGGGCAGTGTAAAACAACCTTATTCCTCATCTGTGTCAGATGAAGCAGGGTCACTGTGAGCGTGAGCTAAATTTGGGCTATTTATTTCCATTAATGCAATCAATTATTATGACAGTTCATCAAGGTCGGAAGTGAGTGAAAGTTCTAAGGATGCTCAGTCTATAAAAATTCTATTACAAGTGGCTCTGTAGGGTAGTGTCAGCATACACATATTCAAACATTCTTGGCCTCACTGCACATAAATAAATCCAAATGTAAATACAGTCATTCAGTCAATATATATCATATGTCAATCTCCCATGCAATTTCCATGCAGTTTTCTTATCAAAACAGAAATGGATAACTCTGTATTGTCTGTACTGTTCTGCTGCCATTTTGTAAAAGGTTGTCTGTCTGTTAATGTTTTCCTCCTTTTATTTTTAAAATAAAAAAAGAAACAGAAATGAAAATGTTTGTAAAAACATTGACAGATGTTATTGATAAGTGGTAGATATTCACAATTAAAAAATCTCTAAATATTTAAAAAGTGAATAAAATCTATGAAGAAAAAGAAATTATTCTAAGTATTTGTATTTGCATATGAATTTTGATAATAAAATACTTTATGCAAAATGTTACCACTATTAACATAGATAACTTTAAGACCCTCAGGCTATTTCACATGTTTGTGTATATATATGTCTGACCTAAGGGCATTAATACCTTTTGTTTGTCAAATATACATGAAAGCACAACCTTCACAAAAGTGTAGGAATGCAAAATTTCAAATTTAGTTTTCACACAGGTAAATGCACCTAAAATAGACCCTTTCCTTCTATTATTCAGATAATCTATTAAGAATATTTCTTGCTAGGATTAACGTAAACTTTTTGTAATAAAAAGTCACAGAGCTGAATCATACTTCTCAGATTTCTCTTCGAGAGAAACTACTTCAGCTTTGGACCAGCCACAGTGTGTACACCACCTTTCCTGTCTGTTGCTCTGATGGTGACAGAGTATAGCAGGGAGTAGCAGAGAATGTTAGAGTTTCTGACCACCTATGAATCCCTGGATATCCATTCCTACCTCATTTGGGATTCCGCTAGAGGGACCATTTGGCTACAGAACTTCCCTTTGGCCTACCTGAAAGTGCATTGATTAATAGCTTCATTTGGATTCCTTGTCTCCAACTCTTCCTTTCCTCCCTCACAGTTGAGATGTACAATCTCTGCCAATTCCTGTTGCTGATCTCTTCATTCTCCACCAGTATTTACTCTGTGCATTTCTCCCATTATTATAGTTCACTCCAGCATTTTCTTTTTGGAGGGCTCAAAAGGAAAAAAACAACAAAAAATCAAATGTGGTTCCAGGACTAGGCTGAAGGAAAGAATGATACCAGTGCTTATCACTCACAGTGATCATCTGGATGACTTTAAAATTCCTGCACCTACCGCTCTAGGCTTTGCAAGAAGTCCTAGTCTCCACAAGGAGTAAACTCCAGATGGCATGGCAAGAGTTTCATTTACTTACCAGCCACAGTTGCTACCAGAAAACTTTGGACTCTTTATTACCAGGAACAAGGAGACAGGAAATATTCACAATATTGGTATAGTAAACTAAGGACCAAGAGGAGCTAGGTCTGTTTTTTATCCTATAGGGGAGAGGAGGAATACACATAAAGTTGATGTGATCTGTGTGTCTCCTGATACTGCCATGTCCAATATTAACTAGGAATAGAATTGAAAAACAACCGGGAGTGAAAAAGTTCCATATTTCTGAAGAGTGAAGAAAACATCTGCCAGTTATTTCAACACTTCCATTGATTCAAAGTAATTTATGAGCTTGGTATTTGTCAAGTTATATTTTGTTGTATGTTTGGGGGCAAACCTCTTTCTGTTAACTCTCCTAAATGGAAACCCGAAGGAAGTCCCATATAGATTGTTTTTCTCACTTCAAACTCTATGAAAGCAAGGTTATAAAGCAGTACATGCCAATAGGCTTCATTATTATAAGGTCATTGCTAACTTGTTTTTTATAGCAGCTACCAAATATTTCTTTAGTGCACAGTTTGTTCTCAGTAAAGTAAGAAGGTATAGAATTATTTTCTCTATAAATCTGGGATGATGTATATGAAAATATTTGAGGAGTTATAACTCAAATAGAAAAATGGAAGCATCAAAATATTTGCCTTACTAAAATGGACTTGTATATCCAAAGTGATAAATTTGATTCAAATCCATATTTGATTAGCAGAACTGTAGGAATTAATATAAATTAAATATAGAACATTCACTCTAAAACCTGCTAAGAAGCAGTTCAAAATTTACAACTATTATATAAATAATGCTTCAGGAAAGTACCAAAAGGAGCTTCTGTATAATTGAGGTTTGCTAAAATAATAATTGGCGTTTACGTTTTGAAAGCAAATTTAATACCATATAACAGTAACAAAAGATTTGGTCAAAGTTATTTACTGAATGAATCTGTCCCCCCTACAGTCATCAAAGGCCTTTTGTTTGTCATTGTCAAGATTATGCTACAGACATTAAATATCTACTGAGTGAGGATGTAGAGTTAAAACATCAAATATAACAGAAGGATACTGTTTAGTACATAGAATAAGAAAATAAAAATGGACCAAAAAATACAAAGTCATCAGCCACATTTAGCCCAAGGACATACGAGTAAGTTGCAAGCATTTACCAAAAAATTATATTCCATGACATCTGGAAGGAAGCAAAAAGCTTTTCAGAAGCTGCTAAAAAGCTTTAAATGAAGGAAATTAGAGATTTTATCAAAAATAGTCTATACCCTCAGAAAAATCAGGCATAAGTAATTTTATCATGCTATTTTATACCAAATAAATGCCTAAACTTATAGCTTAAAGGTGACCAAATATCCTCTACCTTACAAGCAAGCCGAAGTGTAGGCTCAGCCTGTAATCAACTGTTATTTGGTCAAACGAAGAACAGAATGTGGTTTTATGTCTTAACTGCACATTTAATTCTGACAGCCTGACTTCTTGGGGCTTCACTCATCAAAAGCTCAGCACATAAACACGCTGCCTGCAGCCTTGCATTGATTGTCAGCACAATTAATTGCCAGGAAAACTGCAGCTTTATTAAGTGCATGGTACTAACAATAAAACCACCACTATTTATAGCACAGGGCATGGCGGGATATCTATACAAATAAAATATAACAACAATAAACAAAAGGCCAGCCCGTAGTCTCATGGAAGAACATCAATGAATTTGTTTTAATGCTAAACCACAACAGGATACTCAAGTGTCCCTGAGCTGAGATACTACAACCTCTACTGAAAGGCAAGAGCCTTTTGTGATCTCTGCAATGTCAAAAGAAAAGCAATGTTAGTCAGTCTTTTCAAAATTATTCATTTAAAAAAAGAACTATTTCTTATATTTTCAAATCTCCATTGGTACTATCTGAACTACAGTAACCCTGCACTGTTTGTGGAGCTGAGAAAGAGAAATGTCACAGGATCCAGTTAAATGAAGCATTGAAGAATATTCTAAAATTTAAACAGTTATGATACTTTAAAAACAGATAGCTCTGGCTACATTTTGAAAAATATTACTGGCACATTTGTATCACTGAGGAAATTTCAGTCTAGGATTAATAAATAGTCTTCATTACAATTTCAAATTAAGATTTTGAAATTAAGTGTTTTTTGAACATCTTTCCACTTACACAGTTACTCATTAGAGTAAATTCGCAGTGTAGTGGTGCAGAAGTCTGAGGAAGGTAACACATTTGAGGAAAGGAAGGAGGAGGAAATATATAGAGACTAACGTATGGAACAGTGTGTGAAATACCTGAGAACCAACAGTTGCCTCCAAGACAGCATTGGCTTTATTCATCACAAAAATGCAATGATTATTGTGAAAATCTGTGAAAGAAAACATGCCCACAAAAGCAGGTTTTAAAATGGTATTTTAAGGCTATCTATATTAGAAAGATGCATCTGATATTATTAAAAACACTTCTATATTATTATCATTATTATTATTTGAATAGGTTGTGTGACACCAATTGAAAGCTATGTACAAAGCCATCGATCTCAGTAGTAAGGACACAACTCATTCTTCACCTAAGGTCCCCCACTTTTCAAACCAATCTCATTCTTCCACATGGGGTTCAATGCACTGAAATCTTAAGAAAACAGATAGTTTCTTATAGCTCAGGGTTAACTAAGTCAAAATATACAGATATTTTCTTTATGTATGAAGGACCTTGTTAAGAGCATTATTTGCAGTACAGAGTTTAATGCAAATCTTCTGGGTTATACACAGGAGCAATCTCACAAGTCATTAGGAACAAACCCTCAATTAAGCATGACAGTCTCAAGTGTGGTGTTTAACTGAAATTCAGAGAAATCAGATGACCAGCCGGGTTCCCCTGCTGATGGATGATAGAAGCAGCATCAAACTGTTCCTCTTCCTTACACTCTGTCAACTGCAATAAGTCATCAATAAACAACTAACTATTGTATTTGATTGAGAACAGTAACAGTAAAGATATTTTAGAAAGGGTTTCTAAAATGCAGAACTGAACTGAGGCTCAAAACTTTAAAATATGCTTTTATTTGTCATACCACAAAAACACAAAAAGCAAGAATGGAAAACCATGTATTATTCACTTTTGTAGTTTCAACACAAGTGACATGTATAAGTACAATGTATTTGTACATCTTTCCAGTAACCAAGATCTCTCATTTATTCATTCTCTCAAAATGAGAAGTTTGCAGTCTTAACTTCACAATAAATCCTTAGGATGAAAGATTGCCTTCAAAAATTTGGAATGTCATTTTATATTTACTTGCATACTTCAGAAAATGGAGAGGTGAGAAGAGACAGAAATCACACAGGGCTTCCATAAGAGAAGGTTTGCAACTTATCCTTGGAGCTCTTTTCAATCATCAAAAAATATACATATAAATCTATTACATCTTTGACAAAAGACAAAATAAAATTTAGACAATACAATACACAGAGACAACCAGATATTGAAAATATAATTCATTAAGTATCTACAGTCTGGATACCCAGTCTAGTTTCCTTTTTGGACAAAGCAAACTTCTATGGCAAATGGCAAATGATATATATTCACATTTTCTCCTTTGAAGAGACCATCTCTAAATTATGATAGAGACTTTGTGAGGCGTATGTCTTAAAATGTTGAACTGCTTGCCGGTTTTAAAACAATGGTCTCTGTTAGTTGAACATCAACAACATCATCAGTGAAAATCTTTTTTTACTATTAGGTAGATAATAAAAAATTAATAGTAATGAAACTATTCAGTCTTGGATGTTAGAAATAATGTACATAATATACATAGTACTGATAGTGCTGCAAGATGAGATTTTATTTTTCAAATTTTATGCCAATCAGACTGCTTTGCACTCAGAGGATCAAAAAATGCTGCTTTTATTCAACTCAGACAAGGCTGACCAGAAATACTTCTCATTTGAACTGTTTGAAATTTAAACTTTGCTTTTAAATCAGGTGTATATGCAGATAGTCTCCAAATTATAAGTTCCTGAAACAATAAGATCAGCAGTATTAATCCTAATGGTGAAATTTAAAACTCTTTTGGAGATGATTCCAAGGTTGATAAGAAAAATACTTCAATTAATTTCACAATTTAAATAAAAATGTTTATGGTAGAGAAAATATTGCAGCAATTTTGGGGTCTTACAAACTGTTTGCATTTCATAGCTGTGTATTTTTTTTTTTTCAAGACAGGACAAAGAACTCATGGCATTTGAATCTTAGCAAGCAATGTGCTCTCAGTAACTATTTCAACGGAGCTACTCAAGTTTTATGTACAAGACCATACCCAATAACTAACGGAATGTAATTTTTCTCTGACTATGGTGTCCATATAACTCCTTCAACAGCTACGTTCTTCTGGAAGGATATTTTGTTGAGGAAAAAGAATCAAGCAGGGAATTGACCTTCCACAAGGTGGCTTTTATTACTGTAAAAGTACACTTGATTAATCTCCTTCTTAAATTATGGCAAGCAACGATGGAAGTAAAACAGTATAAAATGCTATCTTTATGAAACTGCAAGGTTGGACAGAGGTGCCTTCTAACATCTTTAAGAAAAATCATAAATGTTTCTTTTGTGGGTACTATTTTTTTATTTCAGAAAAAGATTTTTTTCACTCAAAAACCTTATCTGTAGCTCTGACTGCCTTAATAAACTAATTTACAGAGACACGTGAGGTTCGAAATATGATTCATACTACCAATCCATTAAAAAAGGACCCTTCTGTGTTTTCTCTAGGCTTCAAAAAGGAGGGAACGTTTTCCCCCTTGGTGTGAACATTGAGCTGGCTTTCATTTGTCTATACTGCCCCCTTTCGACTTGTACTGAAACTGTCTCCTCATTTGAAGGATGCTCCGGGTGCTGTTGGCGGACTGAAGGAATGGCTTCCTGAAATGTGCGGGGGGGGGGGGGGGGGGAACCACGTGTTCTGTAAAGCTGGAAGACGTCCAAGTCTCACATCTGTTACTCATTTATGCTGCTGAGCCAGAAGCTGGATCAGAAGAATGGGATTAGGAAAACCGAGCTGTTAAAACATTTTCTCATCTTTTCTGTACACCTCTTCCATCTTCCCAACAAGTAGATGTTTTGACTACCAAACACTAGAAAATGTACTAGCCTCATTCACTTCCAAGAATGTACCTGCCAAAAATTCTCTTTGAATCTTTAAACAACATTGCTTTTCTACTTTTTTAACTTTTCTTTCCAAAATATATTTTTATTTTGTAACAATTTTATGATTACTGTGAAATTAGTACAAAGAGATTCCATACACCTCATGGCCAGTTTTCACTTGTATTAATATCATACAAGAGTATGATAGATTTGTAATAATTAAAGAACCAATATGGATGATTATTTTAATATTTTTTTTTTAGATTTTCCATAATTTTTTAGATGTCTTTTGTTTTTACTTATTTTCTAATCAAGGATTCAAACCAGTATTTCACATTACACTGAGTAACCAGGGCACCTTAAGCGCTTCCTTCTCAGACACGAACAGCTGTCTGTCAAACTTTGGATTTGCATAATGCGCTTCAAATGATTCAACTGAGATCGTGCATTTTTATGAAACCCTCAAAGGTAAAGTATGATTGTCCTTACATCCTCACTTTGTATTAAGAGTACATACCACCAGCACGCTAGGACGAAAGACATTAACTTTGGTCATTTGATAAATTTCTCCACAGTAAATGTACTTTCTCCCTTTTCTATACCCCTTTCTTTGGAAATAAGTCATGTATAAAACCCACGCCTCAAAGGTGAAGGATACTGTTCCACCTTCTTAAAGGAAGAATGTCAACATAATTATTAATTTTATTTAAATTTCTTGAATTTGGAATGTGTTTTCATGGGGAATACATGAGAATTCTTTCCATTTATTTAACTATTTAATCATTAATTTCAGCACGGGGTCTAGAAATTTATATTTTTATTTTGATACATAATGCAATACAACTATTGATTTTCTTGCCTAAATTGCTTTGAATTTGGTCCTTGCAAGCTTTCCCAATTGTGGACTTTTGACATCATCCACTACTACTTTTTCTTGTTCTTCTTTTCATCTCTCCTTCTTTCCATTAGCCCTTCCTGCCTGCCTGCCTTCCTTGCTTCCTTTCATTTTTCTGTTTCCATTTCATACTTATTGTTTGGCAATATTATATGCTCAAAGTTCATACTGTATATTTCCAGCCCTATTTCTAGAATAAGCCATTTTTTCTAAAGATTCTTAAATTTTGTCATTGGAGAGTATTATCAGAAAACAAAATCTGAATGCTTCTAGGCCTCTCAGCTGATGCAATAAGGAAGTATCTGCAACACATATCTACAAAGATTTCCATATGTAACTGTTCCTATCTAAATAAACTAAATATGAATTCATAAGATGTGACTCTAACCTTTACCCACATAGATCATTCTAACTTTTCTAGTTTATCTGTAATCAAATGTAAAAAGCCTGGTCCTTATATCTGCCATCCATTCATTTATTTGTACAACTTCAGCATATAAGAATAATGATATCAGAATTCTAACCAGTACTATGATGGTTATTTACTAATTAGAATAGAGTACTTACACGAGGTTTCTTTTGCATTTTGTCTTATAGACCTCACTCATTTTTACAATTACTGGCATCAGACACTTTTCTATCCCTTCTGCAGTAAGATTATTTTATACATTTTAAACATGGTTGGATTGTGCTGTTCCAAGTTGCATCACAACAACTAGATTAAAAGACACCTATGGAGGGACTGGATTGTGAGGGAAATGACCTCATTAGTGGATTGGTAGGTGGGGCCTGAGAGAAAGTAGATCCCTGGGGGCTGTGACTTTGCAGGCTATAACATCTCTAGGGTTGTTCTGGGACTTCTCAGACCTCTACCATGCCCTTCTGTCAATATTTCTGCCTTGAAACCAGCTGACCGTGAAATGAAATCTCTGAAACCAGGAGTCGAAATAAACTCTTCCTTCTCTAAGTTATTTTTCACTGATATTTGTTCGTAGAGTTAGCTGATTAATACAGATATGTTATGATTCACATTTTTATCAGCTTTGACGTATGAAGAGTGCCATGTATCCGCCATTACAATATCACACAAAATAGACTCACTGCCTTTCAGAAATCCCTGTGTCTCACTTTCTGTTCGCTACCTTCATCCTTACCAAGAGCGCTTACTTTTTCATCTCATAGCTTAGCCTTCCTCAGAATACCACAGGAACACAATCATTACATATTTAGGTTTTTGGCTTGGTTCTTTTCACTTAGCAATACATATCTGAGGTTTATCCATGTTTTATGGGGCTTGATAGTCATTTCTTTTTGAAGGGGTGTAATTATAACCTGCCTCCTATAACAAAATACCATAGATAGATGGCTTATACACCACAGAAATTTATTTTTTTAGTTCTAAGACAACCAAGGTCAAGACAGTTTTAATGTTTAGTGAAGGATGCTTCTTGAACCATGTGACCACAGTTAAATTTAACTGCCAACTTGATTGGCTTGTGAGCCACCTATGGGATAGTAAAGCGCACTTTTGAAGTAAGTCATGGGGATGTGACCATAGGCACCATATCTGGTCCCTAGTCCCTTCTTCTAGCACTCTTCTTTTGTTCTGCTTTCCAGCCATCAGAAACTAAGCAATTTTGCTCTGCCACACCCTTCTGCCACACTATTACTCCTGCCCTATAGCTGGCCAACCTGAACTGCACCCAAGAACCAAATAAATCATTTCCTCTTTAAGTTGTGGATGTCAGATATTTGCTCCCAGCAACAGGAAAGCTAACTGATATAATTTATAAGCAGTCATTTTTAGATGTGCCTTCATATTATAGAAGAAACGAAAGAGTGCTCTTTTTTCATAAAGGCATTAATTCCATCCACAAGGACTCTGACTTCATAACCAAAATTTTCTGAAATGTCCCACATCTAATACCATCATCTTTGGAGCTAGTGTGTTAATGCATGAATTTAGAAAGGATACAGACACTCAGACATTAGCAATTGCTCAGTAATATTCTGTGATGTGCCTGTAGCACAAAGAAAGATAAGTTGGTTGCTTCCAGTTATTGATAATGATGAAAAAACTGCTATAAATACAGTGCATGAACTTAACTTTTCCACAATTCTGGAAAGGATGGTCACATTTGTGTTTGTGTGGGAAAGATGGGCACAGTGGTATTTGTCACCTGATGTAGAATTTGCAAACAAAAGCAAAATTTTCCCACTTTTGTTTGTGAACCAAATTGTTCACAAACAAAAGCACTCATGAACTGAGGTGCTACTGTACCAGTGAGTGCATTATTAGACATAATTATTCAAAGTATTCATGTGGACATAATTCTTCAAGCCATTTCTGTAAGTACCAAGGAGCATCATTGTATCATGTAGTATGAAGTATTTACTTCTGTAAGAAATTGTGAAACTGTCTTCCCAAGTGCCTGCCTTTCTTTGTACTTCCACCAACAATGAGATTGCCAACTACTGAACATCTCCATTATTTGCTAGTTTTAGGCTTTAAATTTAGGCCATCTTAATAGGTATATGTTGTTACTGCACTTTTAATTTAATTTACTATTCGCTAATTAGTTTTGATGTAAAACATCTTTTCAGATGCCTATTTTCCATTTGCATACATTTAGTGATATGTCTGTTCAGGTTTATTTCTAATTTGGCTTTTAATGGTATTTTTATGGTTTCTTTATGCTATTTTATGGCATTATGGTGCAACAGCAAGCAGAAACACCAAAATCACACACAGGATTTGGAGGTAGATTTATTTACATCAATAAGCATGAATCAGGATCATTCTCAGAATATCAGGCCCTGATCTCTGGTAGTCTAGGGATTTTATATGATGCAAAAGCAGGAGGTACAAAGGAGGCACTAAGGCAAGACAGAACAGCCTAGCAGTTCTTCTGATTAGCTAGCAGGGTGAAATTATTTGTTACTAGGGTAGATTAATGATCATTGGTTCATGAAGCTTGGTACAATGGTATAATCAGGTATCCTGTACGTTCGGTTGTGCTCTCATGGTTACAGGGGTCAAGAAAACAATTACAAAGCCATGAAGCAGTTACATGACTAGACAGTTGCAAAATAACAAAGTTTTAAAAAGAACAATTTCTCTTTTACAGCTTTTCCCTTTCAATGGTATTTTTAATTAGTTTTTCTATGGTATACTGATTCTTGAATGTTTAGTCATATTTGTACATCTGAAATAAATCCTACATAGATGTAGTGTATAATTTTTGTTGTACACTGTTAAACTGAGCATGTTAATAGTTCTGTAGTATTTTTTTATCTTGGGAGCCTTAATCATGAATGTCAACATAACCGGATTAACAAATAGCTACAGACTGAATGGAGTACACTTCTGGGTGTGTCTAGCTGGCTCAGGGAGGCATGGCCTTGAGTATGATATGTGGTTCCTCACCTGCTCCTCTCTGGTACTCTTCCCCTGCTCTGGTTCCCAGCCACCATGAACTAACTGTACTTGTTTTTGATGATCTTTTGCCTTGACATTTCTGCCTTAAAGCCAAATTATCATGGATTGATTCTCCAAAACAATGAGCCAATCAAACCTCTCCTATTTAAATTGTGGATGTCAGGTATTGTATCTCAGTGATGGTACAGCTGAGTAATACAGAAAATTGTAATCAGAGACATTGGGTCATTGCTGTGATTGTATCTCTCCATGGTTTAGAAGTCTTTGGTTTGGAAGGAGCTTGGAGTGTATTGATTTTGTGGACTATAGAAAATTTGGAATGCTATAAGCAGAATTTGATTGGTGATTCTAGTCAGTGATCAAAATACTAGATAGGATAGGACTTCAAAGAGTAAAGGTATGGCTCCAAAGGTTTCAACTGGAACAAGGATTCCATTGGCAGTCAGACTGTTATGGTTTATATTTAGATGACTCCCAAGCCTTATGCACTCATACATGGGGCTCTTTAGAGGTGATAAGTCATGGGGACATGATACTCCTGACTGGATCCACTGATGAGTTAATAACTAAATATAATGTTGGGAGGGGAAAACTGGTGAAGGCTGGGAGTCATTGGGGGTATGGCCTGGAAGATTATGTCTCCCTAGCTATTCTCTTGAGCTCCATCTCTGCTTCTCATGGCCATTCCATAAGCTATTTCTCCTCAGCCTTTCTGCCCTGTCTTGGGTGTACCTGACTATGGACTGAAATCTCTATAAACTCTGTGAACCAAAATAAACTTTTCTTCCTTTAAGATTGTGGGTGCTAGGCATTGCATCTCAGCAACAAGAAAGAAACTAACATATAACCATGTGTACAGTTTTTTAAAAAATTTTTTTAACTTTGCTTTATTAGTACATATTTGCCATACATTTTTGATCACATTCATCATGGGGAATTTGTACCTGTACATAACATATCTTATTTTTCCCATTCCATTCCCCTCCCTTCAAGCCTTCTTCGCTGCCCCATTTACAAAAGCTTTGTTTCCATTTTCTTCCTCTTGTGTGAGAGACCCCAAGGAGCATAATGGAGGATAGATATTTGTAAGTTTGAAGAACATGTTCAAATGGAAAAAGAAACAAGGGAGGGGGGAGGGGCGAGGGAAGAAGAGGAAAAAAATGAAAGGAAAGGAAAAAAATACATATATTACATGTTAGCAGAAAATGTGTCTACAATTTTTGCATGTCATGAGACTACAAAAGGCTGAGATTAAGGGTTTTGGATGAATTAATCTGAAAGAGAAAATTTCAAGACAGCCCAAAATTCAGGATGTGTAAAACTGCCTGATTTTAGACAGATTTATAATGAGAATGAGGGCTGAAGGGTAAAGCAGATAACATTTAAAAACTTAAATATTGGCTCAAAAGGAACTAAGAGTAAATCTGGTTGCTGAAGAGCTTAGGATCAATAAAAAGAAGCCAAGTATTTATGTCTTAGGGATATCTCAGGTATCAGGTCCCAACAATTGCAAAATCAAGGGTACAGTGGTGTCAAACTTGAGAAAAGAGTCTCTGAGACTGGTGCTCAAGAAGGGCCTCCTAAAGGATCCCCCAGATCTTTTTGACATCACCATCTGTTTCATGGAAAACAATTTTTCCATGGAGCTGGGAGAGTGGATGCTTTGGGAATCATTCAAGTGCATTATATTTGTTGTGCAATTCATCTTTACTATTATCATATTTTGCAATATATGATGATGCAAATAAGTGTATTACTTGCCCTTATGCAGAATCAATGGAAGCTGTAAGCTTGTTCATCTAAAACTAAGATGCCTCCATCTGGGGTTGATGGGAGCCAGTGACACCTGAAGAGTGTTGCTTATGTCCATTTCACTTCACAGTCTCATTTTAATTGCTGGACTGCAGAAAGCCTTGCTTCACCAAGATAAGATTTTGAAAATGGAAACGAGAGGATCAGTGCTTCCATAGCAATCTCAGGATATTTTTCTTTGACATTCATCCAGAATATAAGAAGATGTGAAGCTGTGTCAAACTATTTTCAAGGTGACCATCATTTGTAATCTCAAGAAGTTGATCCTCCTATATCAAAGATAAAATTGATTTACTTGGCTTATTCACACATAGGTCTCTGATCCATTCCTTCCCAGTTTTGTGGTCCTTTGTAATTAGGGTGTTCAAATATCTTTGAAAACTGAAATATAATGTCATGCACCAGCTGGGATAAAGAGTGCCCTTGGCTCAGTCTCTTTCAAAATCTTTGCTAATGTTTGAAACAGGTCAAAAATCCCAATGTCCATTAATTATCCCTATAATTCTAATTTGGCTTTGGATGCACCAACTGTATCTACTGACTCAACTGCAGTTGTCATTCTTCCCTCAAGTGACTCATTGAGCTCACTGATCAGGATGAAAATGTCACATGAGTAATCAAGATTTGTAACCCATTTGCTGTCACTAAAATGTGTTTCCATTGGTAGCTGGTTTTTTTAAAATGAGGTCTCTGGAGCAATTTGCAACTCAAAATCTTTGGCCAGTGATGTATCCTTAAGATACCTCACTTCTGTGTATTAGAGTTGTACGTTGTTAATCCATTTCCCCACAGAGCTGCACAGACATGCATTAAGGGGATATAATTTATATGGCTAATAATTTTAATCACATCCTATAGATCACTGTGAAATTCAGGTAACATTTTAAGGTAGCCAGGATTTCACTATGGGTGACTCACATTCAGAAGTGACTTCTCTGAACAAGTAGTGAAACCAGGAAACTCTCCAGTCATGGCAGCCTCTCCATCTATGCATAGACTGACTCAAAACCACCAGTTCAATTTTCTTTGTATGTCACCACTTAAAGACTTGAATGAGTAGGCTGCTCTGACATTGGCTGGCAACCAAAGTGCATATAACATATAAAATATACAACAGGCACAGAATTGCGAAAAATATATCACACAGAAACAACACTGTTGCCTTGTTATGAGCATTAGTTGAGTCATCTACTTAGACTGAGTACCTTGGTGGACTTATTAATTCACTTTAACTCTTGTATCTCCACATCCTCTGATCTCTCATCAGTTTATCTAGTTACAGTGCTCATCGAAAATGGAACATGTCCTACTTTTTGAACTGCAGTGTTTTCTAAAAGTTCACAGAACATGTCCATAGCAAGAGATAGGATCAATGGTTCACTAATACTCAAGGGCTTCTTAGCTTTAGCAATAAAGTTAGCTTCTAAGAATGATGCTATCTGCTATCTACCCATTAGATATGTCTGCCTTTCAATAACTGCTTTTGTTCTTCTTGTTTGCATGATTATTTTTTCTTTTGAAAAACACAAATTCTTGGGTTTTAATACAGGTACTTGGTTTCTACTGGACAAAGCCATTTTGAAGGCTTTGTGTCTTCATTGTCTAGCTAGGTACCACATAATATACACAGCATATTAGAAGACTGTCTCACCTGTTGCAGTGAACTTGTAATTTCAGTAGGACTCTTGGTATTTTCTTTTAAATCCAACTTTTTTGTCAGAATTCTTTAAATATTTTTCTGTCCCATCAGTAGGACTTTTATCCTTTTCAAGGAAGCCCAGTGACATTTGTTTTTTACTCATTTTGGGTAGGATTAGTGTATGGATTTATTAAAACTGTGAATACAACAAATACATGGTGTGGGAAAGAGTTACAGATGGAAGTAGTTCATAAAGTAATAGGTTAGCAACATCCAGACTAAACTATGTCGGATTCTGATATAAAGCCTGCCACCAGATGCAGTTCAATTGTCACTTGCCAGTCACTGATAGTTCCATATGAATCTGTGAGTAATTGATTTATTGTAATCTCTTCAGTTAAATCTGTCTGCTACTGTTAATCTATATTTGCAGCCACACCTCACTTCTAGTATCATCGCCTCAGCTGTAGCTTAGAACATCACTCATTAGTTTTTCGTAAAGAGAACACAACCTAGATCTCTCTCTTGTGCAGTTCACAGTAGGGTTAGGCTCCCACAAGAATCTAGTGTATCTACGAATTTGAAAGAGGTGAAGTGATGCAAGAAAAAGGGTCAAGTTTCCTTCACTTTCCTGCCCCTCATGCTCTACTATGCAGCCCAGTTCCTCACAAGCCACAGACTGGTTCCTCAATTCATTCTCCCGGGATTCATCTCACTATCCTCAGCCATTCAGGCACCCAGAGGTCACTGGAGCCATGGTCCCAGGGGTCTGGCTCCTACATCCACTGACAGGGTACCTTGGGATCAATCATTTGATGGCATATATAATACAAGAGTTGTGGTGTCAGGAAGGCTTCCACCAAGACTTTAGAAAAAGGCCTGAAAGGCTGGCCAAGGAGACCCTGACAGGGTAGTGAAGGAAGTTGTGGCAGTGTAATCAAAGGTGCACTGGAAACCACAGGAAGTTGGAAATGCCAGGAATATGGAAATGTATGCTGAGGAAAGCTGTATGCCTTGAATGCAGCCAGCCCAGGAAAGAAGCAATATAGGCTGAAGCCATCTGGGTCATAGGGTTGGGGTTTCATAAACTCTTTGGAATTCACATTTTACCACTGTGGGCATAAATGCCAAATGTACAACAATGAAACTTAATGTTTGTCCACTAGGTTTCAGTCTAGCTTTGGTGAACTCTTGTATTTCCTCCCTTTCTTACTTTTAGAATAGGTGTGTTTACTCTGTGATATTGGAGTTTGGGCTTATTTAACTTTTTTTATGTTTATGGGTTTCACAGGTAAGGGTTCACCTTGAGTCTCATAAGATGCTTGGACTTAGGCATTAGAAAAATACTAGAACTCTTGAGAAGGGATTCTTTTAGGCTTTACTCAGTATAATTGTATTATAGTAGACAGAATTTTGAGTTTGCCACTATCTTTAGAGAGTCAATATGTTGTAAGATGATATGCTTGGAGGCAAATTTGATAAGGGGTAGATTGTGATTCTTAATTCTGTTATGCCAACTGCATTGGATTAAGAAATGCCTAGCAGATTAGTGGAGCACACTCATGAATATGTCTCAGTGGGTTATGGAGACATGGCCTTGGGTACTGTATGTGTTTTTTTCTGTTTTTGTTTGTTTGTTTGTTTGTTGCCTGGAGTTTTTTTTTATTATTATTGTTACTAAGTATTTAGTAGAATTTTTAAGTGAAACCACCCAGACATGGTGTTTTTTTCAGGCTACTAATTGTTGATTAGTTTAACAGATAGTTCTATTCAGATTCTTTTTCTCCTTTTATGGGTTGTGGCAGTTTGTCTTTCATAGAATTGGTTTATTTCACCTAGCTATCAACTAGCAGGCATAAGGTTGTTTGACACACAGGTATTCCTTTGTGATCATTTTGAAGTCCTTGAATATACAGTACTAATAAATCCTTTCATTTCTTTTATTGATATTATGTTTTCTCTGTCTCTCTGCCTCTCTCTCTCTCTCTCTCTCTCTCTCTCTCTCTCTCTCTCTCTCTTCTTTCTCTATTTTCATTAGTCCTGTTAGAGGTTATAGTGGTTAGTTTTATGTGTCAGCTATTCTGATCCACCATGACCAAATATTTGGCAAGACATTCATCTGTGACATTGTCTTTGGAGGAGCTTTCAAATTTAAATTGATGGACTTTTGTGCAAAATAGATTGCTTTCCATGAAGTGGATGGGTCTCATGCAATCAGTTGAAGGTTTGAAAAGAAGAAAAACAGTTTTTCTGTTTCTTACATTTGCTCTTTGAATTTTATTCCCCTTTTCCTACATTTTCCGTCATTGTGTATAATTTTATTTTTCTCCCCTCTCAGTTTATAAATTACACTTCCTTTAAAAATTTGCTTCATTGTTTGATCAATCTTGCATACCTATACCTGGTAATCTGAGCAACTACTTTCATAAGAAAACAATAAGTAACACAACAACCATTGGTGATTTCCTATCATCTTGTTGTGAAATTCTGTATCATTTTTATGGTTCTTATATTGTTTTGTTTTTGTCTTTGATTTTATTATTTTGTTTTTGTTCTTTTCTCTTTAAAATAAAAAATATTAAAAAATAAAAACTTGTTTCAGTAATTGCCCTAGAATTTCCAGTGTACATTTTTAATTATTTTCAGTCCACTTTCAGGCACCACACTGCCTCCAATGTCATACTGTTTCATGAGTCTCATTATATAATGGTCCTAATTCTTCTCTCTCCTCCCAGACTAATTCTAATTTTCTCTGACTTTACTACTTTAAAATTTTTATCAGAACTTCCTTTACCACCTATGTTTCCTGCTGTCTGCTTTGCTTAAATTACATAAGCAATACATAAGTCTCTGATACTGTGATGATACATATTTAACAATACAAATGGGAATTATTAATTTATCACAAAACTATGGATAGTTCAGTGTTTTCTATATTGTTTATATCTCAATCAAGAAACCATCACTATTTAGAAGACTGAAAGGGTACTCAGTTGGAGACCCTTATATATCTCCAGGACGTTACTGAACAGACCTTGTACCTGTACTGGGCATGAAATCAGTTTCCAATGCAGCACTGCTGACTCACACCCAGCCTTGTATATATGACCACATGAAAACCCTACTTCACCCTCTAAAGCAATTACACATTCTGAAGGGCCTAATAGCACAACAAGTATTTGAAATGTGAGGATTTGCAATGCAAGTACTTCTCAGACAAATATCCAATAGACTTATCAACGATGCTAAGTGGGCATACGGTAGAGCTCTGTCCTAACACATTATAAAAGAAACTGTTTCTTCCCGTGAGACCTGGCTCAATTCACTCATCTTCATTTCTGAAATAAATTTTTCAGATAGCCAGAAAGTGTATTTAAATTCCTCTTGTTCACCTAGAATTTTATCCCTTCTCCTCTCTTTTTCTTTTTTCTTCATTCTTATTTCTCTTTACCTTCTCCCAAAAAGGACTTAGAAATGTAAACATAAGAGGAATTATGCTGTAAGCTTGTTCTTCATAAAAGAACAGCTTTTAATTAAATTAGAAAAAAAATACCACCACAGGCAACACTTAAACTGACAAGGAAAGCACTCTGTTAATCTTTGCAGAGAGGCACTGTACACTGCACTTAATTTAATTAGGTTGAGAAAAGGCCTGTTCCCTCCTAGGGGGTTTACCAATGTCCTTTTAAATTGAGGACACAGCATTTATATAAAGTCATTTTAATATCAGGTAATACATTCCTAAACAGTAATTTTAAAATATTACATGCTATTATCAAATGATACCGTGTTGCAACTTCTTCTAGATGAGACGACTTTCATTTCACAGAGAAATTTCACCTACCAACAAGCCTTTTGCTCCCTTCTAGTAATTTATTGACTTTGAAAGTATTAAATAATTAGCTCTAAGTTCTATGGAAGACAACTGCACTAGGGAAATATACATCAAACCTATATTGCAATGGATAATGTATTTGGATTATGTTTCACTTCTGGGGCATGGAAGTGAGTGATAACAAATAATTTTTATATTAAAAATTATATTAGAGTTGAGAAGTAGCTTATTTTCTGAAGTCACTCCTATCACTACAGACAAAGAAAGAAACTTTGGGGATATTCAGTTATTTTCATTTCAAATAGTATTTAACACTTTATCATCTTTATTGACTTATATCCACCCTTTGATTACCCCAAGAAGTCATATTCATAAATTGTAACATCTTTCAAGGACTATATTGAGTAGCCAAGTTTAAGCAACTGAAACTTAATAAACAAGTCAGATATTAAGACATAGTTCCATTTTATGCATTTTTGCTTGCTTTTTTGTACCCAGAATCTTTGCTGTGGTGTACCCAGGGAACATTATAAATCAAAATGAAGGTTCATTTTTAAATTCCTTGGATTTCAGTCATTCATTTATTTGTGAGAGTAGTTGAATCTCTTGGTGAGGCTAGGCACAGCCTAGGTGAGGGGAATCTCCCATTGCTTTACTCATACCCAGGCCCTGAAAGGCAAACCTTGTACTCTAACAGTGCTAGAAGTTGTTTCTAAATCTGGTTTCTGATTTAACAGGTGATTAGAGTAGCTTTTGTGAAATAAAAGACAACTAAGTAAAGGGTTGATTCCAGGTAAATTTATCTCTTTTTGCCTTATCAGTACAACAAAGGATTCTCTCTAATCAAAGGGAAAATACGTTGATGAAACTAATCTATAAGAAATGGCTTAAACTAATGTCTACCAATAGCTAGGAAGCATCTAATTTTTAGTACTGGTCTGAAAACTGAAGCTGACTTCGAATTTTAAATTGCTGTTTGGGGACTTATTAAAGAGACCATTTTCAGGAAGGATGTTTCTTGGCATTCATTTGCATGGAGACTTATATAACTGGCCCAAATTCATCCCATAATTTATGTAAGGAGAACTCATTAAGTGCTTATCAAACAGGCAGGACCAAGAAGAATCCCCAGAACATGGTGGATATGCTAATTACTCTATAGACTTCATATCAGAGTTAGGACCATGCGTTTTATTGTTAGGTGGACCTGGGTTTGAATCCTGGCTCTATCACTTCTTAGATGAATTTCCTCAGGATTCTAAACTTCTTGAGTGCTCAGCTATTTTTGTAGTTTAAATAACAATTTTAGTCATGGAGTGATTTCTCTGAGTTAAAACTTAAAGCAAACCTAAAATGTTTATTATTATCTTTGTGTAAACACTGAATAATTGTTAAATGTTACTGTATTTTAACAAAGATAAGTTTTTAAAGTTTTTGACATTCCTTGTTAATTTAGATGAAATGTTTTTTGCCAGCTAATCAAAACCTGATTGAAATGATTTTAAAAATAGAGAAAATATATCACCTCAACTGAAATGAATCTAGAAGTGGAATAACTCCAAAAGGCATTATTACGAATTTAGCATTATTATGAATTTAACATCTTCAGTGCTTCTGTTTCTCTCTGTATCTTTTATTCTGCCATGCACAGAGTTTGCATTCATCCTCAGACTTGTACACTCCAACCCTAAGATGACTGTCATGGCTCTGCTTTTGTATTGTTACTGTCCAATTGCCTGAGGTGGGAAAGAGAGTCACAGGGAGTATAAAAGGTCAGAGATTTGACACTGTTTGCAAGCCAGCAAATCAGCCTGCCACAGTTCCACAGATGCTGACAGAACAGATGAAACCCCTGAATGAGCCAGAGAGGGACATTTTATCACACATACCAAGAGCTGTGGTCACAGTATCATCATTTTAAAACTATTTCCCTAAGTCACTGTTCCCTCAAAGAAACATGAGCAAGTGATGCCTATGTGATTTGGCGGATTGTTTTATAGAAGAAATATTCTGATAGTAAGCTGTTGTGATCTTTTATAGTGGGACTTTGGCAAATCTATTTGATTCTTGAACTGGAGGAGATATCTGCTATTCTAAAGAGCAAACAAACCAATCCCCTCTACATACACATCTCTATGTTTGATATTTGTTACTTTGAACAGCAAAAATCCTGCTCCTTGCTTTAATTCTATCTCTGTCTTTGAAGGCTGTTCACTATACAAACTCCATAAAAGACAGCCTGAAATTAAAAAAAAAAAAGCAATATGTAAAGGAATATAAGAGCCTCCATGCAGAAGGCATATAACATCTTCATGCCTCATGCTGGTAAACATAACAAAATCTTTCTCAAGCAATCCTAAAATCTTGCTTTGTCTAATATACTGTATTGAATTCACTTTTCCATCCAAGACTCAAACACAGTTAGGGAAATGGGAAGGCCATGATTGCCTTTATCAAGTAAAAATTAACTCCTTGGACTAAGGAGGGACCCACTGCCAACTCTAAAAAAGATACTGAGTTCTTCTTAAAAGGAGAAATGAAATTCATTATTAGCCAGAGGCCAACCTCTAGGGTATGTCATACCTGCTGTATACATCAGTATATATCATTGCATCATTCATAATAAATTATCCTATGACCAACATAAGAAAATTGTTTTTAAAATAGATATAACTGCATTATATCAATTGCAATAAGCAAATGGATTTCAGTTTTGAAGGTATCTTAATATATACACACATCTGAGACAGAGGTCATCTATGAGTAATGGTGTTTTACTTCCTGTTGTTCTATCTGAATTCTCTTACTTTCTTCATAGTAAGTGCTCATTAAAAGTTACTTAATCTTTCAATATGTATTTTTAACTATGTAATAATGGAAATTCGTGTTTGTATACTCTTCTGAGAAAAATATTACAGAATTATGTTTCCACATTTTGTCCTTTCTTTTTTTTCATTCATCATTATTCATCTTCCTGAAATACATGTCGCTAATGAAATGTGAGACAGTAATATCTAATCAAACTATCCTGGGTCATGTGCTGCCTTTATCAAATATTTTAGTGCATTATCCATCTTCTCAAGGAAGTTTCTGTTGTGATATAAGAACAACAGCGCTTTACAGTAGTCCATATCTCAATGTAGATGACATTTGGGAAAATAAGAAAATCTGAAATTTTATGTATATGACATAAACATGTGTTATGTGTGTATGACAGATATTTTTTAAAAGTACAACACTTTTGTTATTACAATGTTAAACACACTGTATTTGCTATTCTATATGAAGAAAATAAGGAATTATTTTAATAAAAGAGTCACCTAGAAGCTTATCTAATGCCTCGAACAATTATGGTATTGCAAATTTGGGCAATAATGAAATGATGTGTGTGAAGTAATGGACCCTTCTGGTATTTTTTCCTTCTGTATAAACTTTAACAATCTCCAGCAAGAACCCATTTTGATTTTAGGAATATTATTCTACATTGTGTAGGCATCTCAAAATGGTTTAAACTATACTTAAACATCACATACCTGCTAGACATATGCCTATTATTCACTAATATTTTTTCCTGTAGTCCCTGTAGTCATTAATTCCACAAATATACAATGAACTTTCATTTTGTCGTTTGGGTACAAAAATGAGTAAGACATAATTTCTGGCCTCAAGGGCATTCCCACAGAAAACTACAGTTGCATGTGACTTTTCCTAGAGTGGAAGTATATGCTAGATACTAGAAAGGAGATTTAAATGCTTGATAATCAAAGAAGAGTCCAAAAACATGCTTCCAACAGATGAGTGTGAGCCAATGAAGCAGACGGTAAAGGAAGAATAATTAATAACAATAACATGGCCCAAATCAGGGAAGCTTAAGAAACGATGTGGGGACCTCATTGCTTCGACACTGCCATGTGGGGGCCTTGAGAGAATTTAGAAGAGGAAACACATTTGCCCTGAAAGAATTAAACTCTGGCATTAAAACTTAAAGGGCCAGATATAGGCAAAGTACACGGAAATATAGCTAGCTCTGAGAAGACTGCCTGTGTTCATTTCAAATTGTTGGCATAGAGAAAGAAGGAAGGGAAGTTTAGTCTGCCCTGACATAGACAACAAAGCAGCAGAAAAGAAAAAAAAAATCTGATAGGAACAACACTTTCTAGCCAAGTGACCAGCTTCACCAGTTCAAAGGGATTATAATGTTTCACTTACGAATGTTAGTCCCTTTAAAAATTGGCTGATTTGTGCAGTGACACCAGGTCCACAATTCACTTCTTGCCCCTTGTTTGATTTCATTTCTAATCATCTGCTGACTTTGATAGAGCTTCACATATAGATTTGCCCAAGGTGATACAATAAATACATTAATGTTGTAAACTCAAGTGTTCTCTTTCCTTAATGAATTAATACACACCAAACTACACATTAAGGTACTATCTTCTACAGAAAGAAAATATGCTTATCATACAAGTGTAGTTCTCTGGCCCTTGTGTTCAATATATTACTCACATGAAAATATTGGGCTCCTGTTTTTATTTAAATGTTCCATTGTAATACAGATACATAGTCTTTATTCCATCTTGTCACAAACTTCCTACCACTCCTTACTTAATAGGTAGGAACACGTTTTGTGTGCCATTTGCACATATTAATATCTTATATAAATTTCTATGTAGACTCAATAGTTTGTATATAGTAATATTCTACATAAATATACAGTGTATAAAAGTGTTTCCCTAGCACCCAAAATATTTATATAAAGTATAGTATATATTTTATATAAATGAAATAATATAAACTGGAGCAGCTTCTCTAAAGAAAGAATATGCAAAACTATCATCAGAGAACAAAGACCTAATTCAAAGTGAAGCAGAGGAAGACAAAGCAATACTGAGAACCTGTTAAAAGTATGAAGTTATAAGTGCAAGGAACACCCGATATGCAGTCCTGCACTTTTTTTCAGCTATAATCTGTTATGTTACTGTTAGAGTCCATTTCAGTCCCAATCCCCGTGGCAAAACTACAAAGGCCAACCCCACCCCCAGACAGACATCCTGCTCTAATCTGATTTGCCCTCTAACAGGAATCCTGCTCTAACCTAATCTGCAAATGTCAACCCCTCTGGAAAATGTCCTGCCTACTCAAACAACGCCTCTCCAGCACCAAAGTCAAATCCTCCCATGAGGGCCAAAGTCAGACCCACTTCACCAAATTTTTCAAGTCACTCCTAATGGTCCTGCTTCTCTATCTCTGTATAAACCCAGTTCCCTTGCCCTCTCCCTCGGTGTTGTCTTCATCCTTAGAGACTCGCCTACCACCTCCACTCCTATAAAACATCCTTGTATGTCACTGTGGTTAGTACCTGTTCCCTCTGCTGACCTTACAGCTACCAACAAACACAACTACGCCTGCAAATGTGTACACACACACACACACACACACACACACACACACACCACATACCATGGATTCATCTAAGTATCTAAGTTTGGGGTTTTCAAACTGAATTCCTAATATGTAGTCAGAAACAAGAGTAAATGAACACATTTTTCAATTACTACTCATAATGGACTATGAAACCTAAGCTGTCCTCCCAAACAGATGAACTATAGGACATTCATAGGAGAAAGATAATGCAATTAAAAGTATGCTAGAAGGTGAAGGGAGGCAACAGTGAGTTGGAGATCTCAGTATGAACTATAGTATTCAAAAAATTTGACCAAGTATGCTGGCAGGATGAACTACTGGGGTTGGAATTAGCTGTTTGCATTTAGGACATCCAACAAGATGTAATTTAGATAAATGGTAACGTCCAGGGTAGAACATGGAAAGAAATAGAGATTGAAGGTAGTCAAATCTGAAGATAGTGGGGGCTGAGGATTTAGCTCAGCGGCAAAACGCCTGCCTGGCAAGTGCAAGGTCATGAGTTCAATTCGTGGTACCAGAAGAAAAAACAGGAAAAAAAAAATCTGAAGATAGTGCCAAAATATAATGCTTGGGGTGCCATTTGTTTGTGATACACTGACAAATGTGTTTTCAACACTTAAAGGGCTAGAAGACAGAACTTTTACCACAGTAAATTCACCAGAGTAATAACTATCTCAGTGTGGTATCTTATAAGTGAAAACCAAGAAGTAGAACATTCCCAGGAAGCATATTTGCAATTTTAATATGTTTAAAGAATATTGAACCCACAGAGTGGGAAAACATTTTAGCTAACTGTCCCTCAGACAAAGAACTTGTATCTAGAGCATATAAAGAATTGAAAATATCAGACCCCAGCCCAAATTCAAAGACCCATTCCAAAAATGGGCATCTGAGATGAATACACACTTCTCAGATGAACACATACAAATGTCAAATAAATACATGAAAACTGTTCAACATTGCTGGTCATTCGAAAGATGCAAACAAAACAACACAGAAATTCCATCTCACCCCAGTAAGAATGGCTACCATCAAGAAATCAACCAACAAAAATAGTAGAAGGGTTGTGGGGAGAAAGGGACCCTTCTTCACTGTTGCTGGCAATGTAGATTGGTGCAACCAATTTGGAAATCAGTCTGGAGATTCCTCAAAAAATTAGGATTAGAGGTACCATTTAACCCAGCTATTCCCCTTCTAGGTATTTTCCCAGAAAAAATAAAAACATAGTACCACAGCAATAAGTGTGCACACCTTTATAGCTGCACAGTTTGTCATAGCAAAATCTTGGAAACACCCCAAATGTGCATCAACTGAGGAATTGGTAAAAAAGATGTGGTATTTTTATACAATGGAGTATTAGTTAGCCAGAAAGAAAAATAAACTCAAGGCTTTTATAGGTAAATGGATGCATCTAAAGACCATACTCTTACATGAAGTAAATCAGACCCACATGTGTAAACACCATATTCTCTCCCTAATGTAAGAACCTGAAAGAGTAAATAAAATCTGAAAGGTACAACAGATATTGTGAAAGGGAAAGAAACCACTCAATAGGAAAGAACAACTGGGGTGAGAGAAAGGAGAAGAGAAAGAAGAAAAGGAAAAAAATATATGTATACATACACAAGATAGCTAAGATAACTGTACTAATAATTTCTATTGGTTTATTGAAAGAAGCAGTTAGCATTTAATTGTAGATCAATCTTGTATACCTATATCTGGTAATCTGAGCAACTACTCTGCAGATAACAATAAGTAATACAACAACCATTTCTTATCTTGTTTTGAAATTCTGTATCATTTTTATAGTTTTTGCATTGTTTTGCTGTTGTCTTTGTTTTTGTTTTTTATTTTTGTCTTTTCTTTTTAAAATAAAAAAAGAATATTGAGCATTTAACTGCCTTATGATGGTCACATCAAAAATCACACCCTGGTGCATTGTCTTGGGAAAGCAATTGAGCACCAGGGATACGCGATGGGCAAAAGAGCAGAATAGAGAAGAATATGTTCATGAACAATCTGATATTTTAGGACACTGCTGTGACATTCAACAAGGAACACCCAAGAATCCAAGCATAATATGCATTATTGTTCTCACTTGACTAGGACAGGTTGAATCATTTATTCAGTAACCCCTTGATTGAGGACTCTCCCCAGCATGGTTAACTTTTCCTACCTCAACCTGCACATATAGAAAGCCTAAATACAGAGAGCCATGCTCTTGAAAAGTTTGAGAAAGCTTTCACCCAGGGAAGAAGTGACAGTCAAGCACTGAAAGCAAGAATCTCTCAGCTTGTTGTGCTCTAGAGTTCCGGGGGAACTTGGGTGGGGTGAGGGACTGTGGGATAACATGTACTCCAGAATTCTCCTTTCCATCTTCAGTTTGCTTGGGCCTCATGTGGAATCCTCGTGTTGCTTTTGCTCAGCATGGTGCTGCTCAGTAAAACAAATGTCATGAAAAATAAAAAAAAAAACAAAGTAAGGGTTAGCAAAATTGATCATATTTCTGACAGCTGCAGCTCATCCTCTGAGCATAACGGGACCCAGTGTGAGTCACCCTCACCGGTAACTTGTACATCCACTGGTCCAGATTATCTTGACAGTCAGGGTGAACAAAACTTTATTTTTAAGGAATCATGGTTTCTGTTTAAATTAGCTCATCAGGAGGACCCTGGTTGATGCAAACCCCACTGAGTGTTATTACCAGGTATAAAAACAGTAAAAGCCGCCCTCGTGGATCTCTGAGCTACAACTTGATCAGCTTTCATAAGGACTCCATGCTTCGGGGCTCTTGCATATCTTCCATTGCTGGCAGCACTGATACACCATTTACGTACTGACAGTACATGCAAAAGCTCCAGTCAGATTAGACTGAGATGCACAGAAGAAGCCATTCTACCTACCTGGATGTTCAGTGCATTATCTGTAGAGGACTTTTTCTTTGTGATCAGAAATAAAGATATACACAACTGGAAAGCAGGCTCAGAGGCTTGTGCACACACTTCTTTCCAACTCTTTTCAGGCTTCTGTGAACAACCAAATCACTCACCGCTGCCTGTTACCCCGCACACACACTTCTACTGCCCCCTCTCCTTCCAGAGAAGATGAGCCAGCACACTGCTAGCATGTCTATTACTGGGAGGAGGCTAGCTCACCAGTGACATCTGGGACCGTACCTCAGTGAACTATCATGCAGCAACTGCCCATGACAGCCAGTTCTAAGACATCGAGAAACTTATCTTTAAAGCAGGGTTGATTTTGTGTTCTTCCATCAGATGGTCTACAGACTCTTCTGGAATCTATAGGTGTACACGGAGAGAGTTGTCAGAGCAATTCCAATAGGTGATGTAGGAAACTGGGAGCCCTATTGTTTATATCTTCTGGTCCACAATAAGCATAATTCCAAATGTACCATTTTATTATATGACTGTCCCTGTGTTTTACAGTACTTTATAAGCCCATGGATATAAGAAGTTTCAAGCACATGACAAATGGCTCTGCTTGAAATGTCAGTTGATGGTATGTGGTCAAGTGCTCAGTCTTTTATCTTCGCAGCAGCATATCAGAGGCTGCTTTCTAAACAGTAAGTGATTATCTAGTTCTGAATATATGGCTCTGCATCGGGACTATAGAGGTCCATACTATGTCAGTTCAATTTTGACTTTATGTAACTACTTCACACAGTGTATCATCTTCTATGGCCACTTACAGCAACATAGGACCTTCCAAATCATATAACCAAAGTAGAAGGGCAGATTCCTTGAATCACAGACTGTAAAATATATGGCTCATGATTCATGAATCCTGGGGTAAAGGATTTCTTTTAAAGAATTAAACCAAAAGTACACATAAAGAAGTTAATACATTTCATTATATAAAAATATTTTCATTAAAAATTCAAAAACACATCCAACCTTGATTTCTAAATATCATTTTCAATTAAGACATCAGGACTCCTTGAGGAAATAACTGGTTCTAGTACTGAGACAAGGAAAATGCAAGACGAGAATCTTACTGTGCAAGAGGTAGAAAGGGCCCCACAGTGGGGGCAAATTAAAGTCTAAAAAAGGACAAAGGAGTCACCTGCAGTAGTTCTAGTGGATGGAGCTGGAAAAATTGGATGATTTTATATATAACCATATAACTGGATTATAACCAAAAGAGTAAAATAAACATCCATGAGTTCATCTCAGCATAAATAAAGAGTAGATAAAAATAGTGGTTCAGCTCAAGGCCTCAGATGGCCTTGTTCCTGTCTAGCTGTCCTCTTTCTCTTTCCTATAATTTTCAAGAATAAGTGTTGAACTACTGGGATAGGGATCCTGAGATAGGGAGAAATTGGCTGAGGCAGCGCAGGACTTGTTCCTGTTCCCACAGGGAATATACCACTTTGAGTAAGGGAAAACCCAGGCTTTGTTCTCCTGTCCTTTGAAAGTAGGATATCCCATTTGCCTGCCAAGTCATATGTCCTGGGTCATATAACTCAGGATGGGCTGATGTCTTGGTCCCTCAGCTGAAGTGGCAAGTGAGGCATCATGTATAATCAAGGCTCATCTTCTCCAGGGAGTTTTCTTAAACCTTGGAAGACCAGCTCACAATCCATCCAGGCTTCATTGACCCTGTGCTGCCAATCTGTGGGTAATAATTCTCATCATGTAAGTAGCTATGTATGAGTGTGTTCTGTTTCACAAGTTGCAAACCAGGGCTCAGTGAACCTGCTTCACAAGAAGGGAAAAAGTTAAGTCTTCCCTTTTGGGAATTATAGTCAATAATTATGAAAGAATAAAGAAAGCAAAAAATCACCACTAAAATTCCATTGTGATAAACAATACTGATGAGTGCTAAAAGTAGCAGGTAAAACTTGAGGAAAATTGGATATTTGCATAGTTTGAGAGTATCTTTCTCTTAAATACATTCATTACTGTGCTGACTTTAATTTATGGCCACAGAAAGTTTTATTTTCTCACTTCCTAATGATAAAGTTTAATTCATTTCCCCTTCAGTGTGGGCTGAATTTGATGATTTCTTTCTAACACGTGGTGTTCAAAGGTAAAACTTATAACTTTACAGAGAAGAAATTTAGCTACACCTCTTTTACCAGGTGTAAGTCATATTGATATCAAGTGTTCCCAGGCATGATGTGATGAAAAGATAAACGGTTTTAAAGCTGCAAACTTTCCTGTGAATGTCCTTTTAATATGAGGAGAGGAAAAGAGTTAGGAGACAAGAGCATTTAATTAAAAAAATGTTCTTACAAGAAATTGAACCTATATGAGTCCATTAAATGGAAAAACATGATCTATCTCACTGTTGTCAGAGATTGTATATGTATAGTGTACAAGATTAAGTAATAGAGAAATCTAATGTTTAAAAGCAGTTAGTCTATGCTTCTTTTGTGAAAATAAAACAGAGTATTTGAGCAAATTAGATGTTCTTCCTGAAGGAGTGTGTGTGTGTGTGTGTGTACGTGTGTGTGTGTGCGTGCTTACGTGTGTGTATGTGTGCACATGCATGCCCATGTGCTCTGAAATTAAAGAACAGGAGGCAGGAAGGAAGCAGAAATTAAAGAAGGTATTCTTTAGGATGCCCCAAATTCCAATGTACATATATAAAATATAAACTGTAGTTCAACAAAATACTGTGCTGTCACAGGTTGCCTCTTGTTACACAGGCCTAAGATTCTATATCACGAGAATTCTCTCATTTATTAGATTAAAGAAGCTATAATAATATATTTATAGACTAAAAGATTTAATTTCTATTTATCCATTTAAGTACTGACCCTCATTCTGTGGAATCACTTATTTTCTTGTAGAATCTGGGGTACGCTTCTGAGAAATTGCCTGAGAGAGGTCAAGGCTTCCTTGAGAAAATGTATTTCCATTGCCATGAATTGTCCCTCAGTTTGGATGTCATCTTACTAATGTTATTCCTTCTTCTTGAGCTAAGCTTATCCTCCCTCTTTCTAGAAATGCATCTTTACGAATTTATCTGTGTGTTTTATTATTATTCTAATTGGTTTTTCCAACTTGGAAAAATTCTTATAATGCATTATAAAGACTTTCCTTGAGGCTCAGTTTTAATATATGATCCACATCACCATGCATAGTATTAGCCACATGCCAAATGGAAGAATATTAAAATACATTATAAAATTTGGTTATGCAAATACGGTGATATTCGGAAAGCTGTTGCATATGGAATACAGACATTATAAACTTTTACAAATCTAAATAATCCTTAACCATTTTACCAAAAAAACTCTTTGATGTCTTTTGTTGATAATTTTCTACTAAAATTACTTTGCTATCCTCTTCCATTAAGGGTCTGTTTACAACAAAATAATGTTGAAATACTTTTGATATTCTTCATTTCAGGTATGACAGTTTACCTATGTGCCTAGAAGATAGTCAGTAATATTTCAGTCAGGAAAGAAAAAAATTAATGGAATATAGTCTTTTTATTCTGTCTGAAGGCTATTTCTGCCTCTGAGTATGATTTTTTGAAAAGCGTTAGAAATAAATTATTGCAATGTCACATACAGAGCTCAATAAACAGTTATGTGAGAATCCTATCCAAGATGGAAATGACTAGAAAACAAATTCTTGATAATTTCTTTATTTTACTAATAACATGGGAGACTTGAAATTTCAGCAGCTTTTGGTTTAAAAGAAATGAAGAAGAATTGCGGGAAATGATTTAAAATAATGTCAAGAATCCACTTCCCAATAATGTTTTGGCTACATATTCACGAAAGAATAATTTATTTATCTATTTTTTTTCATACCGGGAATTGAACTCAGGACCTTGCACTTGCAAGGTGGGCACTATGCCACTGAGCTATATCCCCGGCCTAGAAAAATTTATTGAAATATTGATTTGTTCTTTGTTTCTACTGCAGTCGTTATCCTTTCTGTCTCCAGTAAGACTTTGTGGCCCCTCTTAGAAAAGTCTGTACATGAAGAGATTATTTTTGGTTGGTGCGTCATGGCAGGTAGGGAGGACAGAAAGTAGGAAAAGGGAAGAAAAAGATAGTGTGAAGGAAGTGAGAGAGATACTCCCATGAAGAAGGGATGTAGTGGGCTTCCAGAATCTTTTACTATTGAAGACAGCTCAAAGAAAGATTCAAGGCAGAAAAAGAAGATGCCTGGGGGAAGTCTTTGTACAATAGAGTTGTTCCCAAGTCTCTGACTTCTGTATAGATAGCTGTCCTGAACGATGGTGTAGCAGAAGTAGAACTAATGGGTTATGTGGAACCGCAAAGGCTTACAGAGTGAGGGTGGTATTAGCCACCAGAGACACTAAATATAAAGAAACTCAGATGCTGTATATTAGACACCATACGAGCTCTTTATAAGCCACCAAACTATTGTGTTTTTGTTATAGCTACTGGAGTGAACTAATACAGGGATAAATACTGAGGATATTCATCATGATGCTGTTAAATTCTAGATTTTTCTTATTGTCCATAATTTATGCACCTATTCTCTAAAATTTTGAGATCTCCAACACACACACACACATACACCGTTTCTTTCCTCACTGCTCCTGCACACGAGTTACACGAATTCATTTCCCATCCAGTCAATGGGAGCTGAAAATAGTGAGCTAGTTTATGTCTTTATAGTCTTTTTTCCTTTGCACATTAAAGACAGTGCTGAACCTACCAAGTAAACCTACTTTGCTCTAACATTCCTGGTATTAGAAACTAAATCCTTTCTGCAACATTAATGGTGTTGCTGCTGGTAAGAAAACATCTCAGTGGAAGAAATTCCACTTTGCTTTGCTTTGTGTAGCTTTGAGGAAAGGCAACACTTGACTTCCCTCTAAACAGAGACTTTTGACTGTGTTCTTGATTAAAGCATTTTTCCCAGAGATTATTTTAGTCACTGAAAGGAAGGCCTTAGAGGCTACACGTATCTCCCTCTAAGAAAGACACACTGGATGCAGTAGGGATCAATTACTTCACAAGTTGTGCCATATGGTTGCCATCTTGCTTTCTGAAAATCTCTTTTCAGAAAACTCTTTTCAGGACGTTAGGTAGTAATATCTATGCCTGCAAGTATTGGTCTGCCCCCTAGGTATGCCTCTGCATCATCTTGGGGGTCACTGGTGACCCCAGGGAGCTAGTGCAGTTGCAGCAGATTAGTGACAAAAGCCTGATCAGGAAACCTCAAAGGGAGAAGAGCCCCAGAGAAACTGAAGACATTTCCTATAGTACTGAGAAGAAAGGACCAAACAGCGCTATTGTCATTTACTAAAATATTTGATAGAGGAATAAGTGAAGAGAATATCTTCCAGTCAGAGGTCAGATGCATGTCACCTTAGGTCCTTGTAAGTCCTTCTATGTGTGTTAAACCCCTTACTTTTCTAAATATTGGTTTGAGATCCATAGAGAAGGGGTCTTTTCACTCACAGATATATACATGTGAAATATATCTCTATATTTTTTATTTTTACACTTATGTAATATATTATATACTTATATAATATACTTTTATACATTACATGTAAACATAAACAAAGTTTGGACATTCTATTTTTATAAATAATTTTTCAATGTTGTGTTGCAAAATAGTTGGGGGCAAATAAATAAGATGGTAACTGGGAGAGAATTGAGGACAACGAGCTTCCTTAAGTTAGAATAAATTGGGTTACGCTGACAGGACCAAATTTCTTTCTTTTAGAAAATGGTCAGCAGAGAGAGAAAAGGAGACCTGCTAAAAAACTGTTGTGAGTTTTTTGCAAAATGCCTACTTAAATATCCAGTTTGAGTAATGTCTAAACTGTTTTAGATAAGGACAAGTCTACCATTATGTGCTCCTAGTGCTTGAACAATGCCTAGATTTTAAGTTCTATGAAGACAAAACTAAGTCTCTCTTGCTTACCAAGAGAGACTTCTCAGCCATGGTACATAGTAGCTGCTTAGCGAATATTTTTGAAAAAATAAACAAATAATGGAATTAAAGAAGTACAAAAAGTATGAACTTTATAGTTTAGAAGACTTTGTAGTTTATGGACTGAAAACCTGATTGAAATGTCACTTTATTTCTTCCCTACTTTCTATGTTATTTACGTTGCAAGATGAATTAAATACATACTAGGAACTAGGAACCCCATTATGGTAGACTCCTAGTTTCCCAAAATCTATCTGCCCCTTCTGCCACACTGATAAAATTTTTTCCTTAAATTGCTAGGAGACACTCTCAATTTCTAGTTTTCTAGTGTTTATATACCTGAATTCTCTTCATCTGGTGTAAGGGAAAGTGATGCAAGGCATGTTCAGGAAGATCTTTGAAAAGTCAAGTGTTCTACCCCACTCCCCCTGACCCATTGTTCACTGTTACTCCCTCCCATTAGCTGAAATGGCAATGGACACAGCAATCCTGGGACCCAAAGGAAACCAGTGGATCAGGTTTTATTGCTGCAGCAGCTGGCTATCACAGTTTAGTGACTTAAACAGCACAAGCTTATCACCTTACAGGGCCAACTTTAGAAAGCTAAAACCGGTCTCACTGAGCTAAAGTCAGGGAATCTGCAGAGCGGTGCCTCCTGCATTCTCCAGGGAGAATCCATTTCCTTGCCTTCCTCAGGCTGCAGAGGCAACTTCCTTTGCTTGGCTTGCGGTCCTTTCCTCTATATATCATCTTCCAATGTCTCTCTCAGTCACTGACCACTGCTTCCGCTACTGTACTGCCGTCTCTAACTTTTAACCTTCCCCTTCCCCTCCTGCTTATAAAGAGTCTGCTACTTACATTCAGCCCAGCTGAATAATTCAAGGCAATCTCATCTTAAGATCCCCAACATGTCTGTGAAATTCCTCTTGCCATGCAAAGTATCATATTACTGGGCACTAGGGAGTCTATGTGAACATCCTTGCAGGAGGGCATTGTCTGAGCTGCCACAGCCGCCAGTAGCCTAAGCCCTTAATGCTCTCCACACAGAGCCACTCACAACACAAGAACACTCATCTTGTCACTAGAGGCACTGAGGAAAAGGCACATTTCTTTGTTCTGTAAACCACTGAATTTGGTAACATTGTGATGGTTCCTTTGTAGATCATATCCATCTAACCTTCCCTAAAACATCCTTCTTGCAGTTTTGAAACTATAACATCAAATTTAAAAAATAAAATTGATAAGATAGTATTAACAGAAATTCTTAGTATTTTATTCTTTATGTGTAAGCCATTAACCTAGGAAAACACAGCACTTACTCTGTGTTAATCTGTAACTTATTCTTGCTATTTACTTTTTAAATATATGTATAATGACTCACTTGTCTTTTTTAAAGAAAGTCACCTTAGAAATAAATGTAAAGTGAGGTTGTGGTCCTGTGTAAGTGTCAGAATTGATGATGTTGACCCTTGGATTCCAGATGGATCATTAAAAAAATCTGCCAGTTATTCTTTAATTTCATACTGTGAGCTCCATCTGTTTGCCAACTTGCTTTAGTAAGGGCCTCGGGTTGGGCTCATGCTTCCCTATTTCACAGGTACAAGGCTTGACTGACATACACACATATCATTTATAAAGGGATACAATTAGTATACCTATTAGAAGAATTCAAGGACAGAATATAAGAAAAGAAAATATTAAATGCATTAAAACCTAACCTACTTAGCCTAGTATGCAAAAACAAACAAAAACCTACCCAGAACAATAAGTCCTATGTTTTGGGGGTAAACACTGAACAGTTGTTTATTCCTGCACTTTACATTTAGATTAGCGTTAAAATCCAAAATATTTGTGAATTTTAGCTTGAAGGATACTGTGTTTATAATAAAACTTTTAACAAGCCCATAGTCCAAAAAGTCCTGGAATAGCATGGGGAATTATTAAGGAAGTCTCTAGTAAACAATCAGAATTAGATGTGTGACTCTAGTTCAGTGGGTCGGCTCTGGGTCTCATTCAAAATTGAGTCATGCTCCGGGAACATAGCTCAGTGGCACAAGCTCCTGCCTGGCAAGCGCAAGGTCCTAAGTTCGATTCCCAGTACCAAAAACAACACAAAAAAACAAAATTGAGTTATGTAATGAGATCTTCATTTTGAAAGATGAAAGTAAATTTCCAAAAATATGTGTGTACTTATCTTTACTAAAAAGAACAAATATTAAAAGTCAAAGACAATGTGTTTCCATTCTAGACAGTGAGGTCTTGAATTTCCTATGTCCTGCACAATTCTTCAAACTTCCTCCCTGAATGTATGTTGGACTAGTGATCTTAGCCAGAAACTATATGATTAAATCCATGATGCTCACTACAATGAGGAATAAATCATAGCATAACAGATTAAGAAACTGGCACATCTGTGCATGCCCTGTTCAATACAACAGTATCTACAGGTACTGACTTACTGTTTGATACCTGATTTCAAACATATGGCTGAAGCCCACTTGGTATGGATTAGAACAGTGAGAACCTGAACACCAGTCTAAAAGAGAAGTACACACCTTCCCTCCACTAATCTACAGCTTGCTTTTCAAAAAGGACTATCTGAAGACAGAGCCAGTAGAACTGTATATTTTTCCACTTTTTCTCTTCTAAAATATTCCTCTTTTAATATTAGTCTTCAGCTCACACATGTTTAGAGAATCACTGAAAGTGCAAAATATATTTTGTTGAAGAAAGGAAGTCTTTAGGTATAAAATATATTTGGAAGGAAATCTTTTAGCATAAAATATACTCAGGCCAAGAGAGTGACAGGTACAGGCAGAGTACAGAGTACAATTACTAGCTAGACTTTGTCTACTGCTAAAATTCAGCAGTGACATTTACTATAGAGAAGTGTTGTGAGATGACCAAGAAGGCAAGAATAGAGACAAAATGGTATTGACTGAAAGGTGATATGTTGGCTCAGGTCAAAAAGGTCCATCTGAACTCTTTACCCTGCAATGCATGGTTCTGTTACTCAAGAAAATATGTGGCCTAAGAGTAGAAGAATGCCTGGCCTTGGAGCTTATAAGATGCAGAGCATGAAAAGGAATATTAGGAGGTGCCACACCCTTGGCACAAATATTGATGACTTCGTAAGTATACTCCCTGAAGTGGTAATAATCAAAGGGCCTCAAATTCTTTTTCTTTTTTTGCTAAAATAATAAATTAAAATGCCAATGAATAGCAGTACGGGCTCTGAGACTAGTGGGGAAACTCTTCACAAACCCAAAAGAGATATGCCCTAGGATATGTCCGAGAACTCCCAGATGTAACAGGGTGAGAGTTAGAAGAATTCTTCATTGAAGATGGCAAATTGAGGTAAAAACTGATGGCACATTTATTACCATTAAGAAAAGTTTGGAAAGAGGGATTAAGCGGTACGACAGAAAAGAAAGTCTAAGGGCAAATGTCAGTAATAAGAATGCCTTGGATTGTTGCTTAGAAAGACAATAGCCCAAGCTAGGGGCACTTACACCTTAAACGATGATATCATTCTGTTAAGAGAATATCAGAGAAACTAAATCACTGAAATATTCAGAACTCAACAGTATATCTGATTTAAATATTATTGGTGAAAATTTCTAATTTAAAAGTATGGTAAATACCAAAGAAAAAATCAAAATTTTCTTAAATCCCAGGTAAATTTCAAGAAACTAATAAGATTATATGTAGAAAATGCTACTAAGGATTTAGATATAGCAAAACATGAAGGATTTGAGTATACAAAAATTTTCATTTCTTTAAATTACAGCAAGAGCCAGGTGTGCTGGTTCACACCTGTAATCCCAGCACTCAGGAGGCTGAGGCAGGAGGACCACTGCATGTTTGAGACCAGCCTGGGCTACAAAGTGAGTTCAAGGCCAGCCTGAACTGCATAGTGAGACCCTGTCTCAAAAAGACAAAAAAATTATAACAGGGACTGCTTTTTCTGCTAGAAATTTTATACTTTGAGAAATTTTCCAGATGTAGTTCTGTTGGATTAACTGGACCATGATGACCAATTTCCTTCTGAATAGCCTAAGATTCAGGTGCCGAAAGAGGTGAAGGCTTGTATGCTGATGAATGGAACCAGATTTTCTGCACTATCGTGTGTACAATCAGAACTTCAGCTATGGCATTCATTTAGTCTAGTTAGTGCAGCACCAGGGATCTTGTTTTACAATTCTCATGTCTCCTGCTGACCTCAAAAGGATTTTGAAACAATTATAGCTGATTCCTTCCTTTCTGGGAGCACATCAAGTTTTGCCCTCAGAAAAGTTGTCTGCTCCACCCCTCCCAGAGCTATGACACCGGTACTGGGTACCAGGTTTCATCAACACAGGGCCTTGTGCAATGCTAGGTAATCCATCTTCCTCTGAGCAACACTCCCAACCCTCCCAACCCCCTTTGGATAGTGAAACATAGTTTGGAAATAGAATCAATAACAATAAAATCAAGAAGAATTTCCTAATGCATCATTTTCCCATTTCACTCACAAAGATAGACTTCCCACATTTTCCCAATTACCCTAGCCCTGACATCAAATCCCCCCCCTCCATAAAGCCACGTATTAAAGTGCAATCCATTTGCATTGCTCCTGTAAGGAAATTTTCATTTTTTCCAAGCCACTCTCACCATGATGTGCTTTGAAGAGAGCAGCAATTACTGTTTGATACTGAACTTCAGCAGGGCCACTCAGGAAGGTCACAGGAGCACAGACTATCAAGTTAGGAGTTTGGGACTCAGCCTGAACGCTGCACTCGCTAGCAGCAGGATTTCTTGAGTAAATCATTTAACCTTTTCACTACCCTATTTCCTTCCTTAAGTAGGGTTCTAAATACCTGCAATACCCACTTCAAATTGTAAGATGCAAATATATCCCTCTCCTAGAAGATGTAAAGTGCCATAAAACTTCAGTTATGATAATTCCAAATGCATAATGATATGTCCTTAAAAACATTCTCTAGGTCAGTTGTCTTTTCTTTATAACACTCCCTCCTAGATATGTAGGGTTTTTTCTGTCATGTTTGCTGGCCTGTGACAGGCAAGCAATTACAATGAGTAATTCCATTTTAGGAGAAGATAATAAAACGTGATATCGTAACTACCCACAGAGCCTCAAAAGTATTTATGTTTCCTCTAATAACCTGGTGAGATGCTGTTAATCTTGACAGAGCCTGCCTGGCAGGTGCTGGGGAGCTGAATCTTCATATTCTCTCACTGTTTGCAGACTCTTCCACAGGGAAGACTCCAAACTATTAAAATGCAATGGCCCTGCTCTAGTTTTAATTACACTTAGTTTATTAGAGGAACAACCAGATGCATATCAAATATTGGGAACTGACTTTCCACCATTACGTCAGTGAAGGCCTGGCACATTTTATCATATACAAAAGGGATCACATACAAAAGGAAGCTTTTTTTCACAAAGTGAAGATAAAACACTATTTAAAGGAGTAAGAGAAATGCATCCCTCCCAGGGAGACCCAATTCTTCATTGATAATTTCCTTTTGGATCCAGTTAAGCTTTTTGGTCTAAAACTCATCTCTATAAACTTTATATAAATAAGTAGTTTCTATCACAATGGAAATTTCAAATTTTTCTCTTTCATATCAAGTAGAATTACCATGAAATAAACCACCATTGAGTAACATATAATATTTCCTTTAATAAAACCTTGCCAGTTATAAGGTACCGGTAAACATCATTCTCACAGTCTTGAAGAAAATAGCCTGTGTTCTTTCGCTGGCCAAATCAATCCACTTCCTTTCAATACACACCATTACAAAAGCTGTAATTTCATGCATTATTATGCATAAATATAATTTAAGAGTGCCTTCTATTTTATATATAAAAAAGGTATCAGCCATACAAGAATAGTGTTTTTCACATTTATCATAAGATGTTTCCCAAACCAATTTTTGAACCAAGTCCATATTTTGGGCAACTGGCCATTATCATTGATCACCTAGAGCAGCTGGAAGAGGGCAGGGTGTGAAATGTAGACAGTTCTTTTCTTCCTTTCTTTTTCTATTTTGAGAATGAGTTTGTGTTATAGTGTCCAAACACTACATAGGACTAACATAATACCAAGAGCTCAGAGGCAAGCAAAGCAAACAACAGTTCAAGTATTAAAGAAAAGGCTAAGTAGGTGTTCATGGTTCAAAAGAATCAAGAATAAGATTGTGTTTGCTTTTGTTTTATTAAATATTAAATGATACTGCAGTAAATATTTTGGTTCCTCTTTGATTTCCATGAAATCCAACTTTAATTATTTTTTTTTAAATTTATTTTAAAAATAAAAGGAAAACATATTAACAAACAGGCATCCATTTACAAAATAGCAAAAGAGATCAGGTCAGAAATAATCTCTGAACTCCCACCTTTAAACAATGAAGAATCAGTGACACCTCATACTAAATTGACTTGCCCTTGAGTAAGAAATAAGCAATACTTAGAAAGGATTTAATGCTGTTTTGAAATTTTAGAAAAATTGAAAACGGTTATTGGAAATGCTCACTTTTTTATTTCTTTAGATCTAATTTTCTCTAACCTTTGAGGAAATTTTTTTTCTTATTTGCTTAGTTCATTCTCTTCCAACTGTTAAGCACAGGGCAATAGCAAAATGGTAAAAAGTTGATTTTTTACCAAAATAGAGAAAAAAATGCCAAAAAAGTTTATCATAAATTATGATCATTTGAAACTAATTAATAAATATCTCTCAGAATTAATTAACACTTCCAGTGCATATGTATAAAGTAATGTGCGATGTTGTGTAGTCTTTGGACGTATAATAGGAAAGAAATCAGAATCTTGTCAACTTTAAAGTTTATAGATTCATAGAACATAAGCATAACATAAAGTAATTACATTTTTATGCTTGTACACAAAGGTAAGTATAATGAACTACTGTAATTATACCAGATTGAGTGGAATAGGTAATGGGAATGTTAAAGAAAGAGTCACTGAAAAACATCTTTAATGTAGGTTCTGAAGGATAAGTAGAGCTTGCCTGTGTGCAAGGTGTTAGGTAGTGGGCTCCAGAGGAACAGACGAACCATTGTGGAAGCCTTGAATGGATAAAGAATATAGATAGTGTCCTGCAATGAGTCCACAGCTCAGGTGAGGCTGGAGAAGGAAGAGGCTGGATGGCTCATACAAGGCTCTACCGCTCACATTCAGGATTTGCAACCCTAAGGGGGCCAGAGAAAGCCATCTGAGGGAAGGAATGATTAATTCAATTTTTATAAAGTCTATTTTGGATTCATATAGTATATAGAAGGACAACAGAAGTTATATAGAACCCTGTCGATGAACAGCAAAATTCTCCCATTCTACAAGTATCAGGTGATACTTTCACAAACATACATGAGCTTTAATAATATAGTACTTGTCTTCCTCACCTATGCAAAGATAGTGGCTTATACAGGGATGCTCAGTGGAAGCATAGATAAGCACGTGGATTGGAGCTGTACTAATCAAACTGCAAAATAAGATTTAATGGTTAGATGTTAAAACAATTTAAATAGTCAAGAATATTCCAGATTTGGTTCTGACAACCCAAGTGCCATTTGAACATCATGGAAGAGGAGCTAGTTTAGAAGGTGTGTGTGTGTGTGTGTGTGTGTGTGTGTGTGTGTGTGTGTGTGTGTGTGTGTTTAGACCTGTGGTTGAAAGAAAAGAAATGAAGACATTTCCTGTCCCTCATGGAGTCAGTTAAGTATCTGGAACCAAATTCTCTAAACAAAATTGAGGCTATGTAAAAAGAAAGTACTACAATAATGACTTAATGACAAACTCTGGAAAAATAGTATCAGAAGTGGTATGCAAAGGAACATAGGAATCACATCCTTTAAACTATGCCTGGGTCCAACATGAGGCTTTTAAACGGTAGAGTGATAAATAGGCAGCAGGTGGTTATGATTAACTGAAGTACAGGCTTCTTGAGGAAAAGAAAGAATCTAGAAACGAGCACATGTGATAGACTGTGGAAGGCTTTGAAAGCCCAGTAGAGGCCTACACTTGGTATGGTAGATATTATAAGACCATGGTGGAAGGAAATTAGACATTCCTATCAATAGTAATAAGGGATAGGCTGGAATCAAAATTGGAAGGTCAGGCTGACTGCAGAGAATGTCAACAGTTGCCAGAGACAGAATTCAAGGTACAAAGTAACAACATCTCTGGACTATATATGCTAGTGGGAAAGATCAGGAAGAATGTTAATTTTTAAAATATATTTTGAATTATTTTAAATAACCAGAATAAATACAGAATGAAGGTAATGAGCATACATTCACCAACTGTCCATCTTTATCAACTCTTACTAGTATTTTTTGTTTGCATCAGACATTTACATATGCCAAAAGATATTTGTTCTATTTAAATACTTTATAGCTTTATTATAATTACTGTATAATGTGATTTAGATGCATATGCTTCAGTGATGGGCATTTGGAATGTTTTTAGTTCTAGTTATTGAAAGCATTGTCTCAACAAACAGTCTTGGCTCTTCCTATGCACTTAAACCTATTGCTTTCCCTATGCATAGCTCAAGAAATACAATTAATGGTTACATGGTAAAAGCATCTTCACATTTATTAATGATTATTAACCTACGCTTGAACCAATGTTTTTTGTTTGTAACAGCTGGGTTGCAGCTTGATATCTGTGCCAATACCTTGGTTCTGTCAATTTTTGCTAACCTAATAGACACTAAATGACTGCTAATTGCAAGTTTCACTTTTTTTCCATTATCACAAGGTTATAGACCGCAGCTTCTTTATTGGGTTTCCTGCTTTTAAAATTATTAATGTGTTTGTGTAGAATTATATTGTGTTACTTGTCTTTGTAAAGACTTGCAGGGATCCTTAATGACTAATCTGTGCTTCATGTATATCAGAAAAACTACTCTCATTCCAAAGACTTTTTTTCCCTTCAGTCTAATGGCATTTTTTTTGTTGAACATGTAAAGTAAATGTGGCTAAGTACATATACAGTTTATTGCTTGCACTATTCTTATCTTATTTAAGAAAACTTGTCTTACCTAAAAGTTTTCAATTGTATTTATCTCCACATTCAGAATCTTAATTTACCTGAAAATTCTATTGGTGTGTGCTGTGAAAAACATCTGATTTTATTTACTTTTTATTTTTTATTTTTCTATCAATATGTGTAGAACAATATAACATTTTTTCTTTATTTATATTGCCAATTCTGCTAAATATTGAATTCTATTTGTTCCAGTTTGCATATGAACATTTATTTTGTGACATTAGTGTAAGTTTTTTCAGTTTCACAGTTCTAAATTTATAATCTAAATACCTAAATCTATGTAGTATCCTTACTTTATTAACCAAAATTTCTGCTCCTATTCTATTTCTTCTTTCACATTAATTTTAGGGTAATATTTTTTAATTCCATAAAAATGCCCATTGGTAAATGCAGTGACATTCTATTTATATGTTAATTTGAAGAAAATTGGCATTGTGCCTTGTGATAATACTATTTTCCAATCCATGAACTAGTACAGATTTTTCCATATTTAAGGTTTTTGGTGTCATCCATCATTATTTTCAGTTTTATCCTCCAAGGTCTGACTATTTCTTGTCATGTTTATTCCTAGAAAATTTATAGATTTTATTGCTGTTGTGAGAGAATGATTTTATCACCTTTATTCTCTAGTTTTGTCATTGATATATAGTTTTGTCATTGTCATGTTAGCTTTTTGTACATTTAATTTTTTAATACTTTTTATTAGTATGTGCTGTCTGTACCTGAAGTTTACATTCTCCATAGGGAGTGGGTACATGCACATAACTCATCTTGATGCTTTTTTTTGTACTGAGAATCAAACTCAGGACCCTGTGATTGCCAGGCAGGTGCTTCACCACTGAGCTGTACCTCCACCCCCTGCTGATGCTTCTTTATTCCTCCTGCTCTCCCCACCCAATTCCTGCCCTCTAAGTCCACTATCCCTATTGACCTTACTGTTGTTATTATATTTGGTTCCTGCTTAGGACATTTAATGTGTACATTCACTGAGCATATTTGTGAGTATCTGACACATTTGAACCTTTTTACTTCCCCTTTCCCCCTCCCCTAACTCTCTGTCCCACGGATACCTTCTCACTTGCAAAAGATCTCTCTATTTCCTTCTATCTACTTCGTGTTGCTTTGTATTTGTACTTTGTCTCATTCAAATGAGAGATATCATATAGCACTTAAGCTTGTGTGTCTGTTTTATTTCACTTAAATTCATAATAGCTACATTCTCAAAAGCAGCCTGTATGCCCATCAATGGATTAAGAAAATATGTTATCTATGCAAAATGGAATACTTAGTGGTTTCAAAAAAGGACAAACTTGAGACATTTGTATGTTTAACTTTTACCCTAAAACCTAAATCTGAACCCTGGAAACTTACTATAAAGTACAATTTTCTAAGTTTCAACAGCTCAAAAGCTTATTGGATATTCTTGTAAATAACCATGTTATCTACGAATGAGAGCCACTATAACACTTTTTTTGCCAACTACATTTTATATTTGAATATGATACGTTAATAGTTTCTGTGTTTAATAGCTCGCTGTTTGCTTATCTCATGGTTATATTGGGCTCATTTCTACTATGTCACTTTTATATTTTCTTAGATCATTTTCCTCTCATTTTGTGGTAGGGACACTCTAACAGGTAGACTCTAAGATGGTCCCCAATGATTTGCCCTTTAATACTCACCTCTGTGTGTAGGTACTTCCCCTTGATTCTCTCCTAGTGAGTAGTCCTGGCAGAAGTCATGCTCTGTCTTGGAGTGTTCGCTCACTCACTTTTGTAGGGCTCACTTTGAGGGGAGTCAGCTGCCATACCATGGGACAGCCTTGTGCAGATACCCAGCTGGGTGAGCAAGCTTAATAGCTGGGCTCCTGAAGCTGCCACAGTTTGGAAAGTGAGTGTATGCGTAGACCAAAGTCATCAAAAACACAAACAAGACTAGAGTTTATTGGCATGAAAATAGCTGGACTAATGATCCTTAAATTTGGACTGGGCAAGAAGGAAACTAATGACAGAATAGATAGATAAGGAACTAGGTTTAAAAGGCTCTTTGAAGAAAATAGGAGGTGCCAAGTGAGCTGGGATAATAAAAGCAATCTTCACACAAGAGAAGGTTCAAAAAAGGGACAGAGACACAGGCATATAATAAGGAGTTTAGAAAGAACTTTCAAATAGAAGGAAAGATTTTTGCTGCAGAAACTAAGATGAAAGTTATGTGACATAAAGTTCATTATTGGGTATTATGGATTAAAAATCTGACAACTCTTGCTTTGTGTTGTTTTGTTTTATATCTTTAAATTGAAGGCTTTACAAACACGCAAAAAATTATTTATTAGGACGTTTTCTTGAATTTTGACTTTTGTAATAACTGAAGAAGCAAACATGATGTTTTACTTATTTTTTTTCTGTTTTGGTTTCTTCTTCCAAATCAGTCCACAAGGTTTTGAAGTAGTTCAAACAAGTTTGAGGTGGATATTATGCTTGTTATTAATTTTCTTTTGGGAATAGATTTGGTAAGGAACTAGATAAGCTAAAAGATGTATGTGTACTTGCATACATTTTTGGTTTTATACACACAGTTTTTAAGAAAAAGCTGTGTGCCTTTTTTGAAGTGGTTCATAAATCAAGGAGTTATTCCTCAAAAAATTATAATACTATACAATCTAATGAGATTTCTCATTACTACTAAAGTCAGCATACTAAACCATGGTGGTGGTAGAGGAAAATAGGTAATTTTTAACTTAGAAGCAAGCAAAAACCACTTTAAACCAATTGATTATTTTAATAAAAATATTCAACTCAACTTTAAATCATGTTTCCCTTTAAAAATGTAATTTTTCCAGTAGTGCTATCCTTTTGAAAAAAAAATGAACATCCTGTTGACTTGAGAGGATTGAATTCAATAAATAGTTTTTGTTGTTATTATGCTGTTGCTTATTCTTTATAATAGAAAAAGTTATCATGGTATAGCTCTTTCCTACACTGAGAAATTTTTATTCTTTAAAGTTGGAAAATAGTATTCAAATGCATAAACTTTGTCTTATTTCATTTTAATTACTCTTATTATAGATGCACATACACACGTGAATTTTGCTCTGTTTCCATTGCCCAGGATGATCACAGATCCAAATTTAAACAAAACTAACAACTGTCAAGTTAGTAGTGATGTTGTTTGGCTTAGTACGAGGGTAAACACTAGGATATAATGAAAAGCACCTGACATCCTCCCCCAACAAAAGCAATTATTTTGATTTCATTCTTAAGCAAAATGTAAATCTACATGTCCTTGGGCAAATCAAATGTCCTGTACTCATGTTAGTAACTTCCTAATACAGCATAAAACTATAACAATAATAATAGCTTGCCATTTTTGCAATTTCTGCTTTTCACTGGTCCTGTGCAACATGGCGGATTATGTGATTAACAGTAGTCTTTTAGTACAAATATTTTCCCTGTAACTCATCTAGTTCACAACTTTATGACAGGATGTACCATCATACATACAAACAGGAAGGAATAAGCCACTCCTTTAACTGGATAGGACTTAGAAAAATTTTCTTTTAGTATAAAAGTTACATCAGAAAGGGAATTTTAATATTTTATTTATAAATTTGGCTCATGTACCCAAGATAACAACTGGCAAGTAATGGTTTTCAAGAGATATTTGTTGCATAATTGTTGAATGAAGACAGATGACTAGTTTCTGTGCTAATTTTTTATTTCTCTCAAATCTGCAATTATCACTCAGAGTCTGTTCTGTGAAATGAATAGTAAGTGGACCCTCAAAAAATGCATTAAATTTCTATAAAATTTTAACTATTAAACAATAACAGTGTAACCTACCTACGTGTAACTCTAAGAAACCTTGTAGTGTTCATATTGTAAGAGTGAAATTGCACTGATATTTTTTACATGGAAAAATAAGGGCCTTCTCATATACCAAAAGACTATGCTCAGTAAATATTTTAGTGTGATGGTGATAATTCCTAATTGTTAGCCTCTGTCAGGCCTCCTTCTTTGGGTAGGCAAGGTATAGTGTAAATCATGTGCCTAGCCATGTGCAAGCACAGAACATTTGGTAATCAATATTAAGTTCAATCTGCATTCTTTGTGCTTAAACATGTAAAATGAAGATACTGATGCACACAGTGTCTTGTAGCATAAAAAATTATTTAACCTTTTCTGAGTCCTTTTTCTAAGCCTGTAGTTTTATGGCCTTTAACTTACACCTCTAAGCTAAATGTTAAATACACATTACTAAATGAAACTGTAAGAATGTCAGAACAGAGAAGGAGTTCCTATATACCTGATGTTCATCCTGTGTATAATGCTGCATGAAGAGAGAAAGAACAAGAGAGATCACACTTAAGTGTATTTCCTGCAGGTTTCCATTTTCCCTGATCACTTCAGTTAATCAAATAAAGGAGTAAATATTCAGAGATGACATCAAAGTCACAACTGTTCATTCATAGCATTGTCACTGACTGGTGACAGAGGGTGACTATGGAATTATCTAAAGTCCTGAATGCTTATTCACTCCATCAAGGGTTGAGAAAGGGCAAAAATAGAACCTGGGAAAGAACTGAAAGAAATTAAAATTTTAATGAAATTTTAGAGATGTCATCAATTTGACTGCAGGCAAATGAAATTCAATGACGAGGAAGAGGAGACTGAGGAAAGAGAGTGATTGGAAAGAAGAATGCACAACTCAAGCTAATCAGACACAAGTCCCAGGAGTGAGAGATGAACACACTGTCCTCTGCACTGACTACACTGCCAAGGAAATGCATTCTAGCTGGACCACACCTCATTTTTCCCCACTGCTGGTGTCCTTTGACACCCAGGAGGTGGCTCTTGGAAGCCTCACAAGGGTGGCTCCTACAGACTGGGAGTGTCTCCTACAGATACCTCATCAGAGCCTGATTCTTCTTCCAATACTTCTGTCCAGTCTCAGGCAGCTATATGCTTAGAAATAATGTCATTATGATTATTGGATAACCTTTTATAATGAAAGTTTTAGAACATTAGTAAACACCAATTGCTTAAAGTAAATATTGCTTACTTAAAGAGCATCTTTTAACAATAGAATTTAAGACGTTATTGAGTTTCCCACAGTGCAACTATGACAGCCTTGACAAGCCTTGTTCATTAACAGGAATCCTAAGTTATTAACCCCATTGGCTCTGCAGAAAAACACACATCATCATGTACTAGGGCCAGTCATCTCTATTCCTCATCAATCCTAACATCTTTTATCACAGCAATTCTATTCATAAGCACACATTTTAAAGAAAAGCACCAACAAAGCAGGCAAAGCATCTGCTACATGGATAACTATCTCAATGTTCAGTGTAGAAACAAGGAAAATGTACAAACTGCCTCCAAAGGAAATGTGGTCAAATAAGCCATTGTATATCTACATTATGGATGCAGCCACTAAACAAGATTTTTAAAAAGGTTAATAATCGGAAAATACACACAAAATTAAGTGAAATTTTATTATACCAAATTCACTAAAGAGTAAAACACTAATTTTGTAAGACAAATCTGTGTGAATTATGTGAAATGAAAGCTTAACATTTCTAAAAATGTGAAATCCACTCATATGAGCTCACTTTCACAAATGTGCAACAAATCTACATTCATTAAGTTGGGGAAATGTATGAAGCCAATATTTACCTAACTGCTGAGTGGCAATAATTATGCTGAGAATGTAATATAAATCATGCGTTTTTAAGCCGTTTTATCTCTAAACTTTGCTTTTGTTTCCGTGGTAAAATTGTTCTTTACTGTTTAAAAATTTAGTATACTTATATCTTCATGTTCTGCTTATCCTCCTAGAAATGAGTATGTGTGTGTTTGTGTATTTATACATACATGCATGTACATATCATTATTTAAGCATTTGCTCACAGAAAATCTGGAGTTGAAAATCAAATGAATAACACAGAGATGCAGCATGACCATCCCATTCAGGGAATAAGATTGACTAAAGGAATATCACTGAAGTATATCTGATCTTGTCTAAGACTTCACAAGTGTTAAATGGGCAATTTTGAGTATCCTCTATGGCTAGACAACTGAGACCCACCTATGTATGCAGGAAGAGTTTCACATAAAAGGGGGTTTTATTTACACAACATATATTATCTTGGAATATGGTAACTTCTAGTAAAGGAAATTAGAATTGTGAAGATAAACCTTAGGTGATAGGAAAGTACTATAGTTCCCTCTTTTTTTGAGAATTTTTTTCAAGAACTTCAGTAGATGTAAAGAAACCCACTAAAAGGAGAACTGTAGTTGGCAATGGAGTGCTAACATAAAAGCTAGACAGAAAACCACTTGACTAGGATTTCCTTTGTCATAAGCCCATGGGCCCCTACAGTAGCCAAATCTAATAGAGCTTTATTATAGCATGCATCTCTGAAACATAGTGGAGTTGTTTATAAGTGTCAAGTCATCACAGCCTTATATGGAATTAAGGAAAAGGTTTTTCTTGCTCTTGGACTGGAGAGACAAGGAGTAAATATTCCTTCCTCCTTCTAGGACAGTGATTGGCAGCTGAAAAGCCAGATTAAAGGATAGGATTTTAAGCAGCTCTTCAGGATTCTGATTTAACAGGACAGCTAGAATACACCACATAAAATGTAATGAGATAGAGCAAATGTAATTAGTCAAACACCTTTTCAAGTAAAGCATTGCATAGGCTTGAAAGGAATATTTTGACAAGCTTCTAGTGTTAAGTTTAAAATCTCTGAGGAACTCTTGTGTGTAATTGTGGAATGCTAAGCCATCTTGTAAAGAGGATATTCCAGTTAACTATGGGAATCTGTAGTGCAGAAGAAGGTATGTAAAACTGGACAGAGCTAGATTACTTGGATGATATGCACATATCACCACCTTCCACCACCTTCAAGCTGTTCTCTATGAAAAGAAAATATTTAGAAATGATCTGCTGGCACCAAGTCACATAGGCTGTTTATGTGCTCAATCCTAAGACTGCTCCAGGAGGTGACCTATGAGTCTGGCTCTTGGAGACACACCAGGCCCCGAGGAGAGCTATGAGAAGCACAAACGCAATCATCAAAGAGAAACATCAGCTTCTCTAGCAGGGGTGTGAGAGGATGGGGGTAAAGCCAGAACTTGGGAAGCATAACAATCATACTCTTGAGCACAAGCCAGACTTGAGAAGTCCTCAAGAAAAGTGGTAGGTCCTGTGAAGAGAGACTAAAATTAGGTATTGGGATTGATGGCCTCACTTCTTGATAAATTCTATGAAGGTAGAGATTTTGAGTATTTAGTTGCTGTTCAGTCCTTCTGACTGAGACGGCGTTTGGTAGATCCTACACTTATTTTTTGAATGTGTGAAAGTGAACTCATTTTACACTCGTGTGCTAGAACTTTAGACACTTGGCTTATTATAACATGTGACTACAGCTGTACATAGCCTATACAGAAAAGAGAAAAAGGTAATATGAGAGAATATACTGAAAAATCAACACTGTTTATCCCTGATTCAAGTGATTGTGTTTTCTCCCTTTAGTTTTTCTGTATTTGTAATTTTAACTAATTAGAATTAATTAAAACTAATAAAAGGAATGCTATTAAAACTTCAGAGAAATAAACCCTAATAAAAGGAATTAAATAAAAATGCTCAAGTTAATAGCAAATCATTCTCATAAGTATCCCATTTCAAAATATCCTGACCTCAGAAGCCCTAATCCCTGTCTCACAGGCGCAGTCCTTCTATATGTATGTTCAACAAGTCCTTAGTAGAAAGAAGTATTGTAAAAAGAACAATTTTGAGAACTAATACAGAAAAAGAGCAGCTATCATTTTCCCCAATCTGAGAGGTAGAAGTTACCTTTGTTTTTCCTATATTCTAAATAATAGACTGTATCACTGGTATAACTTTTTCTTCTTAATGTTTTAGGCTAGGAACAATTATATAATATCAGCTTGGAAATAACTTCATCTTCCTAAATTAAATCCAGACAATTTTTCTGTGATACTTTATTGATTTAAAAATTACCTAATTTTCTTTCCTCATAAATTCTTTTCTCATGTATCCATAAAAGACTTTCTTCAGGAAAGAACAAAGAGATCTAGTGCAGATCAGCCATTTTAATGAAAAGGCCTTTTATTCCCTCATCTGATTCTGCTTTGATATCTTTCACAAATGAGTTAAAGGGCAATAAAATGTCAAAAGGAAGGAGGACAAATATCTTCCAGGATTAATAACTGTTTCGCCTCCCTCTAGACATGCATCTTTTTTAGGAAAGCAGAGAGAGTATGCTCCCTAAACAGTACAGAGAAACTAAGCAAACACCACATTGCTTCGCAGGTCTTCATTACAAATTAGCAATTAAAATGCTAAGAAAGGCCTTCATTCCAGCAATTTCTGTGGCTCTAGATGCTGAATTCTTTAACTACATGCACGTTCCAAAGATGCCTAAGAATACTGCTCTAAGATTTACTTCTGAAAGACTCCAAGACCTCCCCTTCATACTAAAGCAGTCTTAACAAACAACATCCCTATGATTAAGAATCATCATTTCCAAAACAAAGTTGAAAGGAAGCAGGTAGATCTCTCAAACCTAAGCTTGTACAGAAGCCCAGTTTTCTGTGTTTATTTATAAGACAAATATACATTGATAGCTCCTCCAGACCAGGCACTGGATCTGCCACTGCAAAAAGCATAGGGTGAGGGGGATTCAGGCTGAGGTTCTGCTATTGTGCAAATCCCAGTGGGATGGACAGAAAACACAAGTAAACAAATACATGACCAAGGTAAAAGCAGACTGCATTAGGACCCTCAAAGACATGAACAGTCTCCCCTGGCTGGGATAGAGAGGAGCACCAGGGGCACTGTGGATCAGTTAAGGCTGCTCCCAGGACAAGGCCTCGTTGATGAAGTGCAGGTGGGGGCAGGAGGCTGTCCAGGAGGAAAATATGAGGATTCAGGATCTTTTGGTACAAATAAGGTATTTTATTGGCTATTTTACTATGGATGCATTTAGATCTTGTAGATTCCATTCACCTGCAAGTGTGCACTGATTAATCGTTCGCTTTCTTACCAAGTGTCAAGAAAACTTTGAGAAAAGGTCTTAGAGGATAACAGGAGTATGAGGGAGTGTTTAAGGGCCCTGTACAGATTTGTAGTCCCTTCTGCTCTTAGGAAAGTTACAGAACCAATGCAATCTGTGTGTTCACTTTTATAAGAGAGATCAGAAGATTTGGGCTATATCATTTGAACAAACTGATGTCCCTACGGTAGTTATTTAGTATTTGTAACATGCAGACGAATCTTCTACTATGCCTATGAAAGACTATAGCCCTGAATGCTTATCCAATGGATTTGGATTCCTGAATTTTAATGGAATGGCCTAGAATGTGCCTTCATACAGATTTCTATGAAATAGATAATGCAAAAACCTCCAATACATAGAAAACCTGTTTTCAGAATCTCCTCTTCTCAACAGTATGGCCTAGATTTTGCCTGAAAGTTGACAGCATAGGCGGCATGACCTATAATTGGGATTGGTAGCTCAGTACCCTTTGCCCTGACATTCACAAAGCTAAGCTATAGCTTTTACAACACATATTTTTTCATACTATTATGGTTTGGAAGTTGAATGCCCCTCAGAGGCCTACACATTAAAGACTTGGTCACCAAGGTGGTGCTGTTGGAGGTTTTAAAATCTTCAGTAGGTGGGAGCTTGGGAAAGGTCCTTAGATCAAGGAAGCATGCTCTCAAGGGGAAATTATAGGACCCTAGTCACTCCCTCTTCTTCCTTTTTGCTTCCTAGATGATGAGGTAACTGGGTTTGTTTTGCCACACAATCCTGCCATGGTGTAATGGTTCCAACTGACCATAAACTCACCAAAACTTCCAAATAAACCAAAATAAAACTTTTTTCCTTGTATGTTGATTATCTCAGTTGATTATTTTCTTATAGTGACAAAATGCTAATATACATGTTAGGGAAGAACTTCTCCTACTGGGTAAGGGCAGTCCCTTCCTCCAGCAGAGGTTCACCCCGTGTGCCAGGATACATAGTTTGATTGAGAGAAAAGAGGCTGGGTTTCAGCTGCGCCAGACTTTTATTGGACTTGTGCTGCCAATCATATGCCAGTACCACAGAATTTGTACAATGTGAGAGCCACGTTGTGGGTATGTTCTGTTTATGTTCTATTTTTTAATAGTTCAAATCCAGAAAAGTCTCAGTTCTTTCTCATACTCCTGCCTGTCATCCTATGATCTGGGCAACTCTTTTCTCCATTTCTACCTGTTTATTTGTTCCTATATCCACCCATTAAACTATAAGCACCATGATATAAAGAACACACACTACCTCCATGCCCAGTACATTTTCAGACTTTAGCAGAGTGTTTAGCAGATGAACACCATTTAAAAATGATCACTGAGCAAATGAATAAATCCAGAGATGATACTAAGGGGAAACTAAATATAGTAAGAAAAAAGTACAAACATAAAATAAAACAAAAAACCTTCCTGGATATCTAGTATTTTTCTTTTTCTAAATAATAATAATTTCATAGCACAGTAATTATAGCAGTAAAGATATTAAGTATATCACAAATACTCTTAGAGGAAAGTTTCATGGTTTGTCATAGAAATCCAGTAATCACACATACTTTTTAGTTCCCTATAAAGCAGTAATGTTAAAGAATGAAACTTCAGATTGTGGTGTACTAGGTGCAGGGTAGAATCTGATATTCTATATCTTTAACAACATTCCAGGTGATTCTCAAGCTTCTAGTTCAGGAATCACTTTTTTGAATGGCAAGAGAGATTTCAATTTGATGAATTAGATTCTCATGATTGTTTTCCAGTGTCCGCACCTTTTAGCTTCTCTGCATATAGAGCTGGAAAGTAGAAAGAAACCACAAGTCAATAAAATACATGTTCAATTAGTCTAATCAGTCTTGCAACCACATTTTGTTCATCTGAAGTTACGGTCTCAATCTCTATTTACTTTACAAGAGCTTTCTCTAACAGATTTTGTAGATCAAACTGTCATTATTAAAGCATTAACTAACTCGTATTTGAGGACTAACAAATAACGTACAAATCAATAAAGGTAACCTTCATTTGTATAGAGCTTTACAGCTTACAAAGAACTTGCATGTACATTACTACACTTAATCCTCACAGCAATCCAAGATGAAGCCAAAACAAGAATCATTGGCCTTATAGTATGGAAGAGGAAGTTAATTTAGGGAGACATTACTTATATAATAATTAGCAATATGTTCATAATTTTAAATGTATAAATCACTATAACATGCATGTTAGATTATTTTATTTACATAATGACCAGCAAAAATAGATAAATTTCTATGCTGGTTATTGGTCATATGTAGTGTTATGGTTTGTGTCCAGATGTCCCCCCAAAGCTTCATAGGGTGATGGGGCAAGGTTTTGGAGATGGCTGAATCTAGAGTTTGTGATTGGTTCATTATCTAGTGCTGGGACTGGGGGTATGAGTGCTACACTCACCCTAGGCAGGTAATCTATACAATATAAGGGAGCAAAAGAGGCCTTCCCTTCCCTTCTTTTGCTCTTGTTGCTTTTGTTGGCTTTCAACTCCATGAACAGTAACCCCTCTGCCACACCACCCTGCCTTGGAGCCACCTGATTTCAGAGGATGGAAACCTGGGCAAACTGAGATAAATAAACCTTTCCTCTCTTAACTTTGGGTGTCAGGTATTTTGTCACAGCAGTGAGAGAAAAGTAATTAAGACATGTAGCTATCACCTCCCAAAACAGTTTGGTCGCATCAGTTATGTTGCATATCTGCTTCCTTGGCTACTTTTGGGGAGGCTGAGACAGAATTACTGAAAGCTCCAAGCCATCCTGGGCAACATAGACAGACCTTGCCTCAAAAAGCCAAAAATCTAAAACAGAGAGAGAGAGAGAGAGAGAGAGAGAGAGAGAGAGAGAGAGAGAGAGAGAGAGGAAGGCAGAGAGAGAGGCAGACACAGAGAGATATAGAGAGATAGAGACAGATTGAGACATAAACACAGAAACAGAGAGACAGAGACAGAGAAAGAAACAGAGGCAGAGAAAGAGACAGAGATAGAGAGAAACAGAAACAGAGAAAAAAAGAATACTGGTGACAACAGGATAGAAACATCTGGATTTGAACACTTGCTGCATCATTCAGTCCTTACAGGTGTTTATGCAAATAATTTAAGCACAACGAGGAGTAGTGAGTGTATCTGTGAATTGGAAAAATAATAACTTCTATTAAAAAGAGCTGCATTCTCCTGGTCAGGGTTTCATAAAGGTGCCATGCACACCCCTCTCTAGAAAAGAACAGTTTTTGAACTCTAGACTCCCTGACTCTACCCGGTATGCACCTTGTAAATTAGAAACTCGAGAGATGGGAAAATTAAGCACGATGTCACATCCTTCTAGAGGGAAAGGTTAAAGCGGTGTTCCCATCTCTTGTCTGTGATACCTTGTAAGTAGGACTAAAGCATTCTCCTGCCTGTCCAGAGATACTGATTTTCCTGGAGAAGGTTTGAAGTCCCAAGGCATTTAGAATCTGAAAGTTTTCTCAACACAATGCTATTCATAGAAAAATATGAAATTGTCTCATGCAAGTGGCAAGATGTCTTTTCTGAGTACCTTATGTATCTGTACCTGGAAGAAAAATCTCTAAATTTAGAGAAAAATACTATGCCAAGAATCTTACTTGTAGTTACATTATCCTGTCCTGCTTTCCAACTGAAAAACTGATGTTTTTAATCCTTCTGACACTTATACCTGCTCTTCCCTTGGTTTAGTGCTTGAAAAGGAGGTATAACTAATTATTAGTTTCTAGAAAACATCAATAATTACTTTGAAAGACATAAGAGATATTGAGATATATTGTAACGCATAGTAACACCCAATTAATGGTGCTTTGTTGTCAATATCAGCATCATAATTGGCTCATTGTAATAGGAATGATCAACTGTATGCTGATATAGATGAGTCAGAAAGCACAGAATAACAGGAACTAAGAGCATAAGAGAGGTACTTCACTATTAAAGATAAAGTACCATTCTTAATTTTAACCTAAAAAAATCAAAAGAACAAATTCTTGAATATTACATGTAGCTCTTTGAACAATTGATGGTATAGAGGCTCAAATAGGTGACTTACCTAAGGACATACATTTGATAAACATCAAGGCTTAGCCTTCAAGATGTGATTTTTGAAAAAATTTATATGTATATTTTTAATAACACTCCATTGCCTTTTGTGTTTTGTTTTCGCTACCAGGAATTGAATTCAAGACCTCGCACTTGTTGGGCAGGCGCTGTGCCACTGAACAATATCCCTGGCTCCACTGCCTCTTAATTCCAGGAATTTTATTTTTCTTTTGTTATAAAGTATAAAATAATACACACAACAAAAAGGTATATACTATCCAGTTATATGCTTTGAAGAATTTCTCTTAATAAACTATCATTGTTAGCACTATACATTTTTGCTTTATTACTTAGGTGATTTTTAAAAATTTCTTTAATCTTCCCAATTACAATCAAACCCTACTACTTACTATAATAATTTGTATCTGTATATGCCCTTGTAATTTTCATGTTCAGTCAGCAATTTCTAAAAGTAAAATAACAGTAAGGCTTCTAATAATAGACAAATTATTATAGTTTTTATTATTATAATTGACAAACTTAAAAGATAATCCCTGATATGCAGGCCATCTGTCTTCCAGAATTAAAAGAAAAACAATGACAAGAAAATAGCCATGGGAAGGTCCCTGGGAATCACCGGATTGGTACAGCATCACAATAAGGTAAGAATAGTTTTACTAAGTCAGAAATGCCACAGTCATCAAATAATTAAAAAACTTATGTTTAAATTAAAAAATACACTTAAAAGGAAATAGGTCAAATATGCTTCCTCAGTAAGGAGGAAGTATATAACATCAATACAGCAAAGCAGGAAAGCTATTATAAGCTTAACTTTCTTTCCCTGGCTTACCCACTGAATCACAGTTACATTGTCAAAAAAGTTGAGACGACAAAATCTAGAATATAGGATCTAAATTGGGGCAGGGGGCGGGTAGCTGGAGTGGCCCTTAATGCAGTAAACAGACAACAGGCCACATAGGCAAAGGGTACTGGATCCATGGCTACCGTGGAAAATGACATCACTCATAGGTTGCTTTTTTAGTTTTTTACTCATAGGTTCTTTACACTTTGAACGTCACAGATTACTGACTATCAAAAGATGATTAAATGAATGTTCACAATTATGTACACAAATGGCAGCACAGAAATAAGAAAACTCACAAAGGAGAAAAACGTGTTAATCGTATGGGAGGACCTAGGAAGTAGAGCAGAAAAGCATTAATGCTGAGAAAGGCATGAAGCAAGGTAATGTGCTAGCTTCTGTGCAAGCAATTTCATTTAACTTGCCAAAATCCCTATCTCCTTGAATTAATGCTTTTGTTATTTTAAAACTCTTTTTTGTTTGTTCATGTTAAACTCTTATAGGTGCCAAATTTTCTAAATTTTGAGCAAGGTTTTGAAATGTCATTTCCTGCACTGATATCTTAAATGATGTATTATGATTTTTTTTCTAAAAAGAAAGATACGAGGGAGTTTGTAGTGTTCCTCATGTCTGGTTTATACTCCATTGAACAAATACCCTTAAATCATGGGGATGAGGCTTCTTTTATTTCCTTTTCATTTCTGTTTTCCCCTTTGAATGCAAAAGGCTTTTTCTGACTTCTCTTGTCATTTGCTCTCTGTGTAAAGGAATACATTCTCCAAGTGAAGTCCAGTGCATTCACACCATTTAAAGGACCTGAGAATATACTCTCTTCTCTTTAAAATAACAGTTCCCTCACTATTTTCCAGACCTGGCAAGTTGAATGACATTGCTTGCACAGAAGCTAGCGCATTACCTTGCTCCGTGCCTTTCACGGCATTACTGCTTTTCTGCTCTACTTCCTAGGTCCTCCCATATGATTAATACGTTTTTCTCCTTTGTGTTTTTTCTTATTTCTGTGCTGCCATTTGTGTACATAATTGTGAACACTCATTTAATCATCTTTTGATGATCAGTAATCTGTGACGTTCAAAGTTTAAAGAACCTATGAGTAAAAAAATTAAAAAGGAAACCTATGAGTGATGTCATTTTCAACGGTAGCCATGGATCCAGTACCGTCTGCCTGTGTGGCCTGTTGTCTGTTTACTGCATCAAGGGGCACTCCAGCTATCACCCAGATTTAGGTCCAATGCTCTAGATTTTGTCGTCTCAACTTTTTTGACAGTTTGACTGTGATTCAGTGGGTAAGCCAGAGAAAGAAAGTTAAGCATATGATACACACCCTGCTTTGCTGTATTGGTGTTATATATTTCCTCCTTATTGATTGCCAAATGGGATAAGATGAAGAAGTGAAAATATTGAGTAGGGATTTGTAGACAAAAGCTTAGAAACCTGATACAACTTTTCCAGTCTTAAAGAAGTTAAGAGGCAAAATTTGGAGTTTGGAGCTTCCCAAAATAATGCAGGCTAGAGGCCAAGAACCAAACCAAAAGGAAGTCAAATGTGGTGAACCCCAGAATCAGCAGCTATTGAGAAGAGTTTTCTACAATTGCATGGAACAGTGAATAAAAAATTTAAATTGAAAACCAACAAAGGAAGAAAATCTTTGTAACATAATCTAGACTATAAGTTAAAATCCTGAAAAGAAGAGAGGATGAATCAATCTCATATCATTTGTAAAATTTTCATACAAGAAGTCTGGCATTCAGTAAAATTATTAGGAATGCTAGAGGACAGAAACAAATAGCCAAAAGCAACAGAAAAGCAGTAATAGTACCAAGGATTCAGACATCAAAACTAGCAGACATATACTTTAAAATAATTCTGATAGATTGATTTAATAAAATAGAAAATAGGAAAATTTCACTGCAAAACCAAAATCTACACAAGACAACAAATTGAAATCTGAGAGCTGACAAAATATGTAAAACTGTCATTGAATATTCCATGAATGAATTTAACAAGAAAATTCATATAATAGAAATGATCACTGCATCAACTGTAGAACACATATTCTTTCTAAGGAATTTTGGGACACTAAAAAAAAATTTAGAATACACTTTCCAGTGTTTATAAAACTAAGTTGGATTTTCATTTTAAAAAGAACCAAAATAACAGAAACAAATACATAAAGAAAGCAGCATAGAGAACAATAAAAATGATACAGAATTTCAAAACATGGTAATAGGATCTTCACAACGGTTGTTACATTACCTAATGTCATCTTCAAAATGGTTCCACATATAACCACATATAGGCATGCAAGATTGGTATGTATAAGGATAGCTGGAATAGGTGTATTGTTATTGTCCGTGGTTTATTGAAAGGAACAGTCAATGCTTAAAATTTTCTTTTTTCTTGACCAATTTTGCATGCTTGAATCTGGTAATCAGAATGACTCACCTGCAAACAACAATAAACAGTATGAGGACCACAGTTGAACTCCTACCATCTTGTATGGTGAAGCTCTGCATCATTTCCAATTTTTTTTTATTGTTACAGTCTTTGATTTTTGATCAATCTTACATTCTTATGTCTGGTGGACTGAGCAACTTCGTTGAAGATAACAGTATGTAATGTAGGAACCATTGTTATTTCCTATCATTTTGTTTTGAGGTCATGTATTGTTTTTGTTGTTTTTGTGTTGTTTTTATTTTCTCTTCATTGTTGTTTTGTTAGTTTTTTTAAGTTTTAAAACAAATAAAAAACCACTAAGTTGGAAATAAATAGCAAAATATAAAGAAAAAATCTCCAATACTTTGGAAAGTAAGAAATTTATAAACAAAGAAGAAACAAAGGATTATAATGACAATAAAATGTTTGGAATTGAATAAGAAATATACAAATATCAGAATCAGTAGGATTATTCTAAAGCACTGATTGGTGGGAAATTCATACATATAAATAAATATCTTAAAAATAGAAGGTCAAAATTAATAATTTATTAACTATCTTGAAGCTTGACAAAAATTAAGCTCAGAGAAAGATTAAAAAGTAGAACTTAATAAATTAATCATATATTAGAAAAACATAACAAATAAGAATTGGCCAAAAGAATAATTAAATATTACTAGAAAGATGAAGAAATAAAATCAATTTATTTCTAGTAAATATTCTCCAATAGGAAAATCTAATCTAATAACTTACAAATCTTACACAAATACTTCCAGAGAACAGAAAAGGAGGGAACATTTTGCAGTTCACCTAATGAAGTCAGTAGAATACTTCTCCTGAAAAATTATATATAAATATCAAGCAATAGGAAAAATATATCCCAATCCCTCTCATAAACAGAGGTACACTACTTACAAACAAAATTTCAGCAAACTAAATGCAGGGACACATAAAAATAAGAATATGTTGCAACATATTTGACAAATGCAAAGTTGTTTCATCAGCATAAATTTAATCAATGGCTGTATAACATTAACAAAATAACAGAAGATCATATGATTTTCATAAATTCAGAAGAAATACATAAGAAAAAGTGAACACCTGTTTAAGGAAAAAAGTAAGTTTTTATAAAGCATATGTGAACGAGAACTTCCTTACTCTGCCAAAGATGTCTATACAGCAGGTGGGGGAAACCTATGGCATGTGTTCCACAGTGAGCTGTTTGTATCCTTGAAAGCTGTAAAAGGTCCGGCATCACTGCCATAAAGTGTCTGGAGCACATTTCATATTGGGTAAAATACTGGAAACTTTCTGTCTCTGATCAATAATAAGACAGTTGTCTTCTACAATATGCTTGGCTGAAAAATATATTCAATGTGATAAGTCAGTGGAGAGAAAGAATATGTGGAAGTAGAAGAAATAACACAAAACTATAAAATTCTTACTATGTGCAGATTTGCAAATGATATTTTGTACATAGTAAACTCAAAACAGATTACAAAGAGAAACTGTCACATTTGAAAAGTAAATTTGCTAAGTTGCTGTATGTTAACTCAACATAAAAATGTTAATATCAATTGTATATATGTTAGAAAAAGTAAAAATTAACAAATAATACAATATATAGTAGAACAAAAAATCAAAGAAAATAAATTTAAAGACTGATATAAATTATATAGACAGCCTCAAATTATTATTGAAAAAAATAGGCCTGGTGAAAAGAGTGTAAACAAATGACAGAATATATGTTGTACCTGTTTGGACAATTTTATGTTGAAAAGATGTCAGTTTTGCTCAAATGAATCAGTTATTTATCCAATCACAACGTTATTTTGATTAAATACTAGAAATTATCATTCTAATCTTGAACATCAAAGTTGGATGACGTCCAATTAGCTATCAAACTTTCTTACATGATTGTATTTTTTCAAAGTAGTAATGACACAACTATAGAAAATTAAGCCAAAGAAATTCAATAGAGAAACTCCAAGCAAATTCATTTATATCCAGGTATTTGCATTTCAAGAGTTATCTTGCAGGGCATTTTGGGCACACTGCTCTTTTCAGTAAGTGGCACTAGGCAATTAAATATTCATATGGAGAAAAACTATCATTATTTAAACCTCCTACCATATACAAATGAATCCCTGATGTATGTCTTCATTGAAATGAATAAAAGTGAAGATTTTTGAAGGTAACACTGGAGACTATCTTACTGACCTTGGGATGTCCAAACTTATCTTAACCATGACACTAACACAAAACCACAGAACATAAAGGAAAAAAGTGATAAGTGAACTGCATTAAAATTAGAGATGAAGTTCATCAAGAGACATTAGTAGAAAATGTAAAAATAAGACACTGAAATGGAAAAACATTACATAAATGTAATAGAATAAGAGCTCATATGAAGAATATCTAGGAAAAGACAGATACTTTTAAGAATGGACAAAAGGCTGGAAGCAATACTCTGCAATATGGCAATACATGCTTTCAGTTCTAACAGGCATCAGTAAAACATTAAGCAAAATTACAGTGAAATACCATTTGTGCATACTAAAAGGATTAAATTAAAATGATTGACAACTTCCGCTATTAGTAGAACTGTAAGGAAGCAGAACTCTGAAATAGCATTTGTAGGAACATAAATCAATACAGTAACTTTCAAATCTATCAGTATCTAGCAATACTAAATATAAATCCTATCTTCCAATAATTTGAATCTTAATAGACATACATATAGATGTTTACCCCCAAAAAACAAATTTATAACAATTTTACATATAAAAGCCCCAAAATTTAAACAACCCAAGTGCACAGTAATAAATAAGTAAATTGTGTTATTTTTACATAATGCAATATAGTATGCAAAGAAGTAGAAAAATTTCATGTGCAAGAGGAATAAATCTCATCAACAAGATTTTGAGCAAAATAAGCCAGATACTGTAGACTCTCACTTTGTAATTACATTTATGTAAAGTCCAAAAATAAGAAAAACTAATTCGTCATGTTAAATGCTGTAGTGGTTGATTGATTATGTCAACTTGAGAAGTGTAGAAGCATAACTAAACTTGGCTCAGCAATTGGCCCAGCAATTCTACACCCTAGAGTGTAGAGGAGCCACCCTAGGGTGTAGAAGAGCCCCCCTAGGGAGGATCATCACCTAGATAATATAAAAGGGAAATGAAGAAGGACAGGCGTACTTCCATTCCTTTTGAAGGAGTTCCAGTCTTCACCTTCAGCTTGGACTTAGTCTCCTGGGGTCTAGTGCAGACTCTTTGGCTTCCAACTTGGATCCTTCAGCCTTCCATTGCAGACTCATCTGCCTCCTGGTATGGACTTGCACAGAACTCTGCAGTGAACTCCAGACCCTGGACTGATTCCTTCAGTCTTCAGTGTGCAGACACCCTCTGCACACTTCCCCATAAAACTCTCTGGCTGACTGTCATAAGCCAATCTTGTAATTTCTTATAATTTGTACATCCTGTGTTATATCTGTTTCTCCAGTAAAACCCTGACTGATACAAATACCTAATATCTGACTAGTGGTTATTTTGGAAATAGAGCTTAACAGTAGGGCTTTTGGGTTACATGTGGCCTTTGTCTTCTCATTAGGGGCATTGATTACCTGAATGTTCTTGCTTTATAAAAATCTACTGAGTTGTACACTTCTGATGTGTGTATTATATAATGTAAATATTATCCTTCAAAAATAAATATATCTTCAAAATACATTCACAACAATTAAATTCCGAAACTCTGCACGTGTCAGTGTGGCATTTTTGTTTCAGAACTTTTTATTCCCATGATTAGAACTGGAATATATCTTACTCTTCTTTGTTGGTCTTGGCATATGTTAAACCTTGACTAATACAATGTGCATTTGCAAATATATTTTCAAGTAAGGAAAGTTACAGATTTTAGCATAATCAACATGGAGACATAGAAAAACACTCTGAAGAATGAACAGGTTTAAGTGACCCACAAATATCCCACCTACTATCTCTTTCAGGGCTGTCATCATTCAATTTATGTAAAATAAAAGTAGAATTGAACAATTATAATAGTTAAGCTTAAATGTTAAATTGCTTAGCTTGGTAGACACAAAGGTGATTATTAGAAGACACTGTGAGTGATCATGGGTGTGCCAAGGAGAAGTGACCTTGGTATCTGGAATCTTTTTCTCTCTGGTGCTGTTCTGTTCTTGCTTCCCAGACACCATGAACAAAGCAGCTCTGCTCTGCCATACACTTCCACTATGACATTCCTTTCTTAAAGTCAGCCAAACATGGACTGAATTCTCTGAAACTATGTTTCATAGTTTACTAATAAACTATTTATAGACTATAAATTTATTTATAAGCTATAAATAAACCACTCCTTGTCTATGTTGTGGCTATCAGGTACTTTGTTTAGCAATAGGAAAGTTAACTAATACTTAAAATTTGTACAGGGAAAAGGGTCATTGCTATAACTGCACTTGAATATGTGAGTTAGATGCATTTGCAACTGGTTTGCTGTAAGAGTTTGGAAAGTTTTTCAGATGGGATTTATAAAATTTCTAGAATGTTGCTAGCAGAGTCTGATAGGTTATTCTGGGAGCAGTTTAGAAGACCAGAATAGTGACAGAAATGTGGACAGTAAAGACCAGACAGGAGATCTCAGTCAGGGAAAAAAAGGATTGTCGTGGAAATTGGACTAAAGGTCATGTGCATTACACTCTGGCAAAAAGTTTGTCCAAATTTTTCCCAGGTTCTCAGACTTTTTGGAAGACTCAGATTAAAGATGGTAGACAAATTGATCTGCTGAAGGAAATTTTAAGGTAGCACAACATTCAGGCTATGGAATGGTGCTTCCGTCTATTTTCAATGAGCTTTACAGTGATAATTGAAGGCAAAAGGTAGAGAAGAAAAATTTGAAAACCTTAAATTTTGACTGAAAAGAAACCATGGACAAAGAAAGGGCAAAAGGAGGTATGGTTGTTACAGAGATTAGCACCATTAAATGAAACCAAATACTTCCTACAGGGATAAGAAGAAAGATGGTTTGAGGGAATCTCAGAAATCAGTAAAAACTTATCCATCACAGGCTCAAAAGTGCATTGGACCCCTGATCAAGAAGGGCCTCACAGGAAATTTGTATCCCAGGATTCATTTCACTATGTTCAGCCATACAATCATGCAGAGGCTGCCACAACTGTGATCCAAGTACACCTGGATACTGTTCCCACAGAAAACATACTTCTTGTGATGTGGTTTTTGCTGGTATATAGCATGTAAGCGGTCTGGGATCATGAAGGCTTCCACCCACATTTTAAAGGAAGGCCTGTAAGGTCAGCCAATGAGCACCTTAGAGGAAAGTCCATGAAGCTGTGGGAAGGATCCCAAAGATGCAGTGGAGACAATAGCAAGTCAAAGATGCCTGGAATGTGAAATATTTGCTGAGGAAAACCACAATGAGAAGAGTCAATTCAAGAGAGAGGTCATATCTCCTGCAAACCCAAGGCTGTAGAGATGGGTCCAAAGAAGCCCTCTGGAACGTACACACCACTGTGTGCCCCAGATTCCAGACACGGAGCTATAGGGCTCAATGTTTGCCCTACTGGGTTTCAGTCTTGTTTTGGTCCAATTATTTTCTATCCTACTAATCTATTTTGAGTGGGAATATTTACTCTGTGCCAGGGTACCTTGGAATTATGTAACTTTTATTTTCACAGAAGTTCACAGCTAAGAGCTTTCCTAAGGTCTAAGGAGAGAATTTGACTTTGGTTTTTAAGAAATATTAGAACTGTTGAGATTTTTGAAGGGTTTGTTGCACTTTTTGGTTTTAACCAAGATAGTTGTATCATGTTAAGCTGAATTGTTAAGCTTGTATTTATTTGAAGATTAAGTATGGCTTTAAGGAGATGAGTTTGGGTGTGTAGTTGACAAGGAGTAGCATTTTATACTACACTTGTTGACTTGACTGGTACAGAAGCTAATTAAATGAATTAGCACACTTCTGAATGTTGCTTGACCAACCATGCACTAAACCTAGTTCTTGACCCTTGGCCCCTTCCTCTCTGATGCTGATCTCTGCTCCACTTTCTAGTCAAAATAAACTTAGCACCTTTCCTCAGCTGTGTCCTTCAGCCAAGTTTGAGCCAACCATCGACTGAGTCTCCTAAAACTGTGAGCCAAAAAAAACCTTTCCTCATTTCTTTAAACTGCAGTAGTAGGATATTTTGTCCAGTAACAGAAAAGCTGGCAAGTACAGTTATTGCTAACTAAACCAAAGAAAGAAAAGAATTAGGCATGTAAGAAAGAAATCAAAGAAGAAGTTTTTAAACAGGGAAATGTGTCAACTAAATGACAGAACTTTTTGAATTCATAAGTGACCACAGACCCATAATTTAAGACCTGAGGGAGAAGTGCCAGGCCAGTTGATTATCTCGGGATTTTCTAGAATACAATGAAGGAGTTCTCTACAAGAAACACTTCTTACAGATATGCATGGGTTGGTAGATAAAAACTGAATGCAAAACAAGGGGTTTCTTGGAGCCTGTGTAGGCAGTTGCCTGGCATATAAGAACATTCAATAAGGCACTGTGAAGACATTCCCAACTAATAGTTAAAACATTGACCTAGGACTGTTACTAATGGCATTGGAGTTGAAGAAGGTACTGCTTCCTTGAAATATCTCATCCTTCTGTTTTAGGAAAATCTCAGCTCATAGAGATTATGTTTGGTGTTCCAGAGAAGAGGAAGAAAGAGAGAGAAATGGGGTAAAGGAGAGATTCCACAAATCTGAAAAGGGAGGAAATGTGTTGTTCCTCATTACTTCTCAGTGTCCTGAGAAGGTGGCTTCACTCTGTGGGAAAGGGACCTAAAGTATAACTAGAGATTCTGGTTTCCTGAGCCATGATTCATGAGAACAGCAGAGCTATCCAATCTCAAAGAGATTCCTGGGCTATAGCCAAGTGCAATGTATCTAAATACTGTGATTCCTATGTATTCCTCGTGAGCTCAGTAGCATGAACTGAGAAAAGGACTAGCTTATTAGGTTTGATGTGAAGGAAGCTGTACTGTTACACCTCACTTAGGAAACAAGTGAGGGCAGACTACTCAATGGGGATTGGCACAAGCATCTCTGCATCAGGCAGTAGCCTTGCCCAATGGACATGGCTATCAGTCAGAAGTTATCCTGCCAGGATCGTGCTCCAGCTGAAACTCAGCCTTGGGCCTGTGTCCTACAAATAAAGAATTCTTTTTATTAAATGGCAAGGTAGAAATACATTCAAATAAACCTTTTATTATTTGAAATAAGCTTCAACTCTCTTCTGTCTATATGTTGTAGTTTATTAGACAGGTAACACGGGTCTACATTTATAATACTCTCAGGTGCAGTGAGGCTCTGGATTATAAAGTGACATTACACAAATACATACACACATTGGGTCAGGTCAGAAATATTCTGCTTGACACATGCTCACTGAGTTTTAGATGTCAAGTTCAGTTTCCACTGTAAAACATAAAAGTCAGTTTTTTTACCATGGGACCAACTTGGTGGAGCATTGCCACCCGGTCTGTGATCTTATGACCAGTTGCATTATCATGCCAAATCCCAGCCCTCCCACTCTTCTGCCCCCAAAAACATTTAAGTTTGGGAATATCTACTTAAAACAATGAAATGAGCTTATGCTAGTTAAAGGAGTGTATGATCCAGTCACCATTTCACCCCCTATTTTAACTCTCTATAGGTATAATAAGCTAAGCTGAAAGAATAATGCAAAAACATAACCCATTCATTTCACAAGGACATGTTTAATATTCCACAGTGCAAAGAAAAGGAAATCCGAATAGGATTTGGGATGTGAGATTTGGAAAAATTACTGAATTGATAAGAAAATTATTTTTCTAGCTAGAATTGTTAATACATACTCAATAGAGTACCATTTATTTTTAAAAGGTATATGGGAAAATATCAGATCAAAATGAAATTATCCTAAGAAAATAAAGAAGCTCTTGCCCTGTGAGAATAGTTAAGAACATTTGTTGACCTTAAAAGCTAGATGCTATGGGAATCAGAAAGATTGTGGCCTTCATTGTTTACTTCACTGGATTTGCACAAGCACATCTTGCAGAGGATGTTAATATGTGTGCTTGCAAAGTAGGCTTAATCTTGGTCCTATCTTTGATTTAAAATTATTTAGAACATTTATCTATAATATAATTGACAAAATCTCTACAGGAAGTGTCAATACACTGAGTTTATAAAAAAAAAAAGAAGAAAAAAATATGCAAGCTCTAATTTGTGCCTGGAAGTATATCAGGAAGGCAACCATTGAGTCATATGGTTATCTTACGGATCACCAGCAATCTATCTGACAAGGATCTCTGGAAATTGGATCCATTTCAGAGACAATGGCAGAAGAAATTAACACTCAAATTAACACTCAAAATATGCCTTGCTAAGCAGCCTGCTTAAAAGAACAAGCTAAGCAAAGAAGGTTCTACCAAAGTAGTGGAGACTATTCCAGACATGGAGAAAAAAAGTGCTAGCAAGTAAGATTCCAAAGAGAAAATGTTGCTGGTTTTAGTCTGTTTATAAAAACAAACAAGAAATGAAGATACTCTCTTTAAATATTTTATAAAGCTAGCTTTAAATTGTACGGGTGACTGTCCCTTAACACTAAAAAGCTTCAAATCCCTAATTAGCTCTAGGTAAGAAGTATTAGCTTAGAAGGCAATGTAGCTGCTGTGAGAATCCCTTACCTTTATTAAACAGGCATCCTAAACCATGCACTCTGCAAAGTCCTTCACACATACTCTCTTGGTTAATTTCTAGTAACTGAATGAAGTAAATCTTATTATCCCTCTTCACAGAATTTGATCCTCGGGGTAACAAAGATCTCACAGCAAATTAGTGTTAGACATAAGACTCCAATCATAGATTTTTTTCTCTTTTGTTTTTTAATTCTAAATCGCATATTCTTAGCACTGTGTAATCACTTCATCATCTCCTGATACAGAGGAATTACACAATGGGCATGATGATATAAAGAGAATTTTAACATGTCTTCTTTATGTTGATGAAAACCTATCTCATCATAAAGCAGCATGATGGCAGTTCTCTTACACCATGAAATAACTGGCAAACAATAGCCAGAGACATTACAGTTTAATTAGTTCATACCAATGACATGCATATTATCTCCCCCTTCACAAACTGTAGATGTCTTCATCAAGCCCTTTTCAAATAACAGCCTAATTTGCATAAGCAGGAGAGATCTAACTATATAGATGTTGACTACATTTGTACATTATAACTAATATAGAAACAGGTACACATACTCAAAGAGTTGATTCATGAAAACTTAGCATACCCGTAGCTCGCTAGAATCTATAACATTGTCTTAGTGTTTGTGTGTTGTCTTCTTTACCACTTTCATACAGGCATATAATAGAGAACAACTTCCCTGCTGAGGATAGCCGTATGTCTCTGGATTCCTTTTCCTAGAGCTAAAGCATTATTTTAAGGATGTGTTTGTTTGCTTGCTTGCTTGTTTTTGCAGTGCTCAGGGATTGAACTTCTCATCAGTCTTTGGATCCACCCCTCCTTCTTTTAGCATTTTTTATTCTGACACAGAATCTCACTAAGTCACTAAGTTGCCCAAGCTAGACTATAACTTGCAATCCTCCTGCCTCAGCCTCCCAGACTGTTTGGATTATAGAAATGTGCCATTATGCCCAGCCTTAAATAGTTATCTTGAAGAGCACAAACACCAAAATAATGAGCTTAAGCTAAAATGATCTACAGCTGCGTTTTCACCCTGCCATAGCTACAATACTGTTAAGCATATTAGGGAGAAGCAAAGCCTTCTGCAAAAAATCAGTTAAAATTTGTCCACACATGTATTTTGAGCAAAATCTGGCCAAAAGTCAACATCTCAGTGCAGATAGGATCACACAGAGAGAAACAAAGGATTCCAACTGTAACCAGATTACTTTCCTTAACTACAACATTTAATGGTTATGACTAGATCCTTAACAAGTAAGCCTAGAATGCCCTTTATAATTATTATATCAATACATACATGTGGTAAATTAAGTATCATTCTGATTGCACACAGTGAGTCCAGTTATTCTCAACAAATCCTACTAATTTTCCTATAAAATCCACAAGTAAAGTCCACAAGTAAAGAACATTGCCATGTACTGATAAAGAGAGTTGAATCAAGTAAAACATAATCTGTTACAAAGTGGACCAACCCAGTACTCAACACTTCTTGTATAGCAGTAGTCACTTAAGATATGTAAACATACGTTACATGTTTTTCTTCTGAAGATCAGAAGATTTTATTGACCTTAAAGAAATGAAATCTGTCGAAATTACTTTGTATGCAAAATGTATGCTCTATGTATTTTTTGTAATGAATCTCGCAGCTTGCATCAACTTGTGGGAGGCATCTATGGCCTTCCAAGAAAGGTTAATAACTGCTGTAGTATGATACCTAAGTGTCTGTACCACTTTTAAAGGCAGTCCCAAAAACCAAAGGATCTCTTCCTTGCCATCATGAAAAAGGAAAAAAAACAAACAAAGAAACAAAGCAAAAACATGGTACACAAGTACTCATTCGGGGAAAAGTAAAAAAAAAAGAGTAATTGTTATGGCTTCTATCTAGACGTCCCTCTAAAGCCTCATGCACTCATAGGTGAAGCTTTTGGGAGGTAATTGGTCATGGGTGTGTGATACTGAATCATTGCCATGTGATACTAGGTTAGTCTACTGACTGGTTCAGCACAGTTCTGGGTGTGGATGATAGATTTGCTGAAGAGAAAAGATGCACCCTGCATGTGAGTGGCACCAACTAGGCTTGTAGCCTGGATGGAATAAAGAGAGAAAGAAGAAGGAAGTTTCCCTACCTCCTGTCTGCCATGCCATGAACTGTATTTCTTCTGCAGTGCCCCTCTGCCATAACACTGTTTCTTAGGGCCAACTGACTCTGGACTGAAACCTCTACAAACTGTGAGCTGAAATAAACCTTTCCTCCTTTAACTTTGGGTGTCAGATATTTTGTTCCAGCAACAAGAAAGTAAATAAGACAGTATTACTTCAGGAATAAAGAGTCATAGAAAAGAAAATCTTTCCTTCAACAACTATCATTAGAGGACAAACTACAATATTCTCAGATTTTTCTGGGTTAACTAACTAAAAGGAAATTAGTTACCTAAAACTCAGAAGCAACAAACAAGCAGAAACAATGATGGGTGTGTGTTTGTTGCAACATACATATGAAAATTTTATTATTAATACCAACTTTTTACCTGATGGGTGAAAAATTACAATCTCATATTTAATTTTTAAGAAAAGGAACTAACCCTGATTAAAGCACTCATCTAATAAAAAGGTACAAAAGGTAGACCTTTGGGCTCACTACAGAATTTGAAAGAGAGAAAGACAGAAAAGAAAAAGGGTAGGCATTAGAATTGCAAAGTTAATCTAAATATAATTAGGCCTAACTTGGCCCTTCTCCCAGAGTTTATAAACCCACACCAAGACACTGTCTTGGAGTCATGCAGTCAAATTGTTTCTTCCTTTAATGACCCATTTAAATGGACAGCTTTGTCCTATCTGTTCTCTTTTCTTCTTTTGACATCATTCACCTTTCTCTTTTATGTACTTGACTATTCACCCATCTCAGAGATATTTATTAGAGCAAGATGAAGTCAAAGAAAGTAGTTCCAAAATATATTAGGTTCACAAATAAAATAACTTTGATGTAATATTACATAGATAATGGGAAAGCCTGCTGCCAGGGCAGGTGGTCGACAGGTGCATTTGGACATAGAGAATGACTCTATTCTCTTTAGTAGCCACAAATCCTTTGACCTCACTTGACATGTGGTTCCTTTGGGCCACATTAAGTATTTCAGTTTTTGTCTGTTTAGCCTGACTGCAATGAGAAAATGTGGCTTACCTATGTGGTGCAGGTTTTACTGGCATGTGAGATGCAAAAATTGTGTGGTCCTGGAGACTTTCACCCAGAATTCCAAAAAGGTATGGGCAGCCAGCAAGGAACCTGTGATAGGGCAGTGAATGAAGCTGTGAGAATGAAGGCAAGAGTGCAGCAGAGACTCCATGAAATTAAAAATATAAGAACAGGGAACATCTGCTAAGGAAAGCCATAGGCAGAGAATGGAGCCAGCCCAAGAGAGAGATCTTGTGGGCTCCAATAAGCAAAGCCCTCTAAACTCACACCTCAGTCTCTATGCTGGATAAAGTGTGGTAAGGCTTAATGTTTTCCCTGCTGGATACTGGTCCTTTTTGGTCCAATTATTTTCTATCCTCCTTTTCCTCTCTTTTGAAATGCGAATATTTACCCTGTGCCATTGTACCTGGGATTATGTAACTTGTTTTTGATTTTTACAGCTTACAACTAAGAGTTTCTATTGAGTCTCAGGAAAGAGTTGGACTTTGGAGAAATATTGGAACTCTTGAAGCTTTGGGAAAGGAATTATTGCATTTTTCTTGTACTCTACATAGTAGTATCATGGGAAGTGGAATTGTTAACTTCTTGTGTGTATCTGGAGAATAAGCCTGATTTAAACAGAGGTGTTTAGGTGTCAGCTTGATAATAGGAGGGCATGTGGGTTAAACTTGATTGTATCAACTTGACTGGACTGAGAGCTATACAGGGAATTGATGGAGGACAGTTCTGGGTTTGTCTTAGTGGGCCATGGAGATGTGACCTTGGGTACTATATCCGGCCCCTGGCCTCTAGCTCTCTGGCACTATTCCCACACTCTGCCTCTGGCCACCATGAACTGAGCAGCTTTGCTCTACTATGTCTCTCCACTATGATGCTCCTGACTTGGAGCCTATTGACCATGGATGAAATCCTGATACTATGAGCTGAATTAAACCTCTCATTCTTTTAAATCATGAGTGTCACAATGTGTGTTCCAATAATGGGGAAATTGATTAATATGAGGTCTTCTTATGGCAAAGTAAAAACTCTGAGAGGCAGAGATATGGCTTTAGATCTAAGGCATCCCCCCAAAGCCTTCATATTTCAAAGATGATTACCTCACCGGGGTGCTATACTCATCAGTGAATTAACTCCTTAATGAGTTCACAGCTGACTAGCTGGGAGGTAGGGCCTTATGATAGGTGGGTCACTGTGGTGTGACCTGAAGGATAAAGCTTCCTCCCCACTCCTCCTTTCTGTCTACTTACAGGTTGCCAGTATGTGAGTAGCTTTCCTCCTCCTGGCCCTTCTGTCCTGTAGGTTCTGCACTGCAGCCAACTGACCACAGATTTAAACTTCTGGAACTTTGAGTCAAAATAAGCTTTTACTTCTTTAAATTGTGGGTTTTGGGTACTGCATTTCAGTGACAAAAACAGGTGACTAAGACAGACACACTAGATATCTTACTTATAGGACAACCTGTGGAAACAGTTAAATAATTATTTTGATGAATTCTTTGTGACCGAGAGTGGACTATCATGAAAGTGAGAAACTATGAGGAACAGCCTTTGTAAAGAGGGAACTCACAAAATTTTCACCTTGAAAATTCAAGGATTCCCTATGGGTCTTGAAAGGGGAAAGTAGGTGTAGTCACTATAAAATAAGCCAATTGATTTCCATAACACAGATATAATTTCCAAAGTAAAACGTAACCAGAATCTTACTTTAGCTATGGGAAGAGCACTTTTCCCATTCCATTTTTTCCCATTCCATTTTTTCCCATTGCCGGCCTTCTCGTTCTAGCTTTCCTGCTTCATCTAAGGGAAAGACCTATACCATATTAACTACTAAAGATCCTAGCCCAGAAATGCAGTTTCTCTAAAATCACAAGACCAGAGATTTTTCCTTCCTTAAACTTTACTACCATACCAACAAGGATCAAGTATAGCAAAAGCAGATTATAGGTAAAAGGAATGTGAGAGAGATTCTCTTTGAGAAGGAGAATTTAGTGAGACAAAAAGTCATATAAAAGAAACAAAAACAAAGACACATGTATAGAAAAATAATTTAATCTCAATCAACTGTTATTAACATAAAACTTTATATTAACATAAAACTTCATTCTAAAGTCTTATTTACTTCACTTCTTTTTAGCCACTATGACATGGTCAGTTTTTAGGAAAATATCATTAAGTATCAAAGAAAGCAAGATGCAATGCAAGCAGAAGAAACAAAGCAGGTATCAGAACTTGATTAAACTATAACGCATATTGGAATTATACTTCTGGACCACCAAAAGATATTTTGGTAAAAAATGAACTGCATATGTAACTGTGGTCCCATAAGATGATAATGGAATAAAGGTTCCTATTGTCTAGTATTTATTATACCTTGTATATATTTAGATACACAAGTACCAACATTTTGTCACAACTTCCTATACTATTCTGTACGGTAACATGTTACACAAGTTTGTAGTCCAGAAATAATAGATTATACTATTCAACCTAGCTTAGGTAGTAGGCTACACCAACTAGATTTGTGTAAGTATTCCCTAAAATGATCATACAAAGATAAAAATATACTAATGGCACATATTTCAGAAAAAATCCCCATTGTTAAGTGATATATTACTGTGGTAGGCAAGAAACTTTAAGTAATTATGATTAATAAGCCAAGGACTTTCATAGAAAAAGTAGATAACATGTAAAAACAGATGGGTAATGTAAGAAGAGAAGAAAATTTTAATAAAAAATCTATAAGAAATAATAAAAAGGAGAATATTATAATAGAGTAAATAATCCCCTTGAAAGGCTCACTGGCAGAATAAAACACTGTGGAAAGAACTGGAGAGCAGGAATAGAAATTGAAATGCAAAAATAAAAATGAAAAGAAGAGAAAAGAAAAGAAAAGGACAGTATATCTAGAACTAAAAATATTCCAGAGATTATGGACAACTATAATTGGATTATAAAAGAAAGAAAGAAAGCAGAAAAATTATTTGAAGTTATAATTACGATGAACAATTTAAGTTTAATGACAGACAACAAATTCAGGAATTTCCAAGGACACCAAGCAAATTAAGTGACAATAACTAAAAATTAGAAGTTAAATCTTAGAAAAAATAAAAAAGAAATTCTGAAAGAAGATAAAGAGAAAAAAACTCTTCACTATACAGAAAGAAAAGGATAAGAATTAACAATGAAACTGCATATCAGAAAATATGCAAGAAAAAAGAGAGGAGTGAAATTTTAAAATGTTAAAAAATCCTAAAATTCTATATTCAGTAAAATCACTTTTAAAACAAGAAGGAGAAATACTTTCTCATACAAACAAAAACTGAGAGAATTTATTGTTGGCAGAACTACACTGCCAGAAATGTTAGAGGGAGTGTTAAGGAAAAGCAACATAGCCGGGCGTAGTGGTGCACACCTGTAATCCCAGCTGAACCAGGAGGATCGCTGCGATTTCCAGACCAGCCTGGGCCAGCCTGAACTGCATAGCAAGACCCTGTCTCAGGAAAAAAAAAAAAAAAAAAAAGGAAAAGCAATATGATTTTGATTATAAACTCAGGTCTAAACAAAAAAGGGAACGTTTTAGAGAAGAAAGTATACCAGAGAAAAAATAAATGAAAATAGAATGAAATATGCTATTATGTTTATTCGCCATTGACCTAAAAGAACATAGTTTGAAATAATAATAGTTATGTTTTTGGTGCTTATATCATATAGGTAGTAAAACAAATCATTGTAGTAGCACAAGGAACCTGTGATTGTTAAGCATGAGATGTCAATTGGTTTAAGGAACACCTAGGAATTTATTAGAGCATATTTTGGGTGTGTCTCTGGGTGTTGCCAGTGATGATCAGAATGCAAGCCAGAAAACTGAAGAAATCCTATCCCTATGTTGATGGGAGCATTCAGTGGGGTTGTAGTCTGAACAAAATGAAAGGAGAAAAAGGCAGAATCACCTTGCATTTGAAAATCTCCACTGTGCTTGAGCAAGTTCATCTTTTTGTTACTGCCACTCCCTATGGAAATAAGACTCGTTTCAGCTTTTCAAGCTAGAAAAGAAACAATTGCAGGCACACTCAGCTATGTTATTTTTGACGCAGGGGCCAAATCTCTTCACTGGAGGAAAGACAGCCGAAGGAAAATGGTGCTGGAAAACTTGGCTACGCACGTGCCAAAGGCTGAACCTAGGACCACATCTCATAACATGCACTAAACTAAAATCAAAGTTCTAAACATTAGAACAAAAATGATCTGGTTGAAAACAACATAGGTAAAACTCTTGAAGGCATAAGGATATGCAAGTATTTTCTGAATAAAACCTCAGTTGCACAAGAAATAATACCAATGATCAACAAATAGGATCACATCATATTGAAAAGCTCTGCACAGCAAAGGAAACCACTAACCGAGTGTAGATACAATGTACAGAGTGGGATAAACTTTCACCAACCACTCCTCAGACAAAAGACCAATATCTAGAATATATAAAGAACTCAATTAGACATCCCAAATTTAAAGACCCAATTTAGAAATGGACATCTGAAATGAATAGACACTTCTTAGATGAAGAAATGTAAACATCTAATAATTACATGAAAAATTGTTCAATATTAGAGAAATGGACATTTAAATAATACTGAGATTCCATCTCACACCAATAACAAATGCCTGTGAGCCTGTGGGGAGAAAGGAACACTTCTCCACCGCTGGTGTAACTGTAAACTGGTATAACCACTGTGGAAATCATTGTGGAGATTTCACAAAAAAATAAAAGTAAAAATTTCATTTCCCTTTTTAGGTATCTTCCCCAAAGAATTAAAGACATCATATTATAGTGATGTACACATACCCATGTTTATAGTAGGACAATTCATAATCACTAAATCTTGGAAACAGCTTATATGTCCATCAACAGATGAACGGATTAAAAATAGGGTACTTATCTACAATGAAGTACTATGCTGCCACAAAAGGGGTAAACTTAAATTATTTACAAGGAAATGGATGCACCTCAGACCATGATGTTAAGGAAGTAACTCAGACACACAAATTTAAATATCACACGGTTTCTCTTGTAAGGAAGACATATATATGTAAAGCATGAAATAAAAGATGGATAATAGAAAAAAGGAAAGAAAAAAAGGGTAATCCAGTGTGGACAATTAATGTGACATATCTTTACATAGTACAATTGCATTACATGTTTTTTATGTTCTTTAGCCTATTATTCTGGAGGTATATATTATATGATAATTAAAATTAGGAGGTCTTATAAGATAAGTAAATAAATCTGATGCTGAAAAAATAAAAGGCATGGATGGAGGGGGGAAAAGAATGGAGTTGAAATGTGTTTTGTTCATGTACCAATCCCCTATAGTGAATGTAATCATTATGTTTTGCAAACATGAGCTAATAGAAATTTAAAAATATTTGAAAACAAATGAAAATTAGATGTAACCTGTCAAAATTACAGAATGAGAAGATAGATTAATATTACAGGACAGATTTAGACTGATAGTTATACTGTAAGTGCATACTAGGATGCATAGGATGAAGAATATTTATGAACATATAAAAAGAAATTTGAACCATCCCAAACTGAGCTGTACTACCTAGAGGGTAGAGAAATGAGAGTGTGCTGCTGCAGACAGGAAATAGCAGAAAAAGTTGATGCTGTTGTCAGTTAAGGTGCTGACATTTATCTGGTGAAAGTCTCCTCCTTGTTAAGAGTAAAAGCACAATTTTTAAAATTCTGTTCAAAGATGGGGATGCAAAGGTAAGTACACACACGTGTAATGATATTAGAAGCTCTGTGTTATTATTGCTTTAGTAAAAGTTCCTGACAATTGAATTCAATCTTACATATGAATTATGAACAATTGGCATAGATTAACTCATAAACTGACACTTTTTTTCTCCATTCTGTTCCACCTTTCCCAAATTCCTGTGTAAATCTCCTTGATAGCATGTATCTACTCTGGTCTTTTGTAGGAAATAAGATTGTAGGTTTTAATTATGTGAGATGGATTCTTGAAACATTTTGCTCATCAGAAAAGAAAATTAATGATTAAATGATGCAATGCTGTGGTTATCAAGAAATTACAGTGGTACTTCAGTTCACAGACACTTCTGTTTGTAAACAATTTAGTTCTCAAGGGAAACATTTAATAAATTTTTTTGTTTGCAAATTCTACATCTGGTGACAAACACAACCATGGGCATCTTTCTCACAGGACCGCAAACATGGCCATTTTTTCCAGAATCATGGAATAAATTAAGTTCATGAACTCTAGGAAGTTGGAGATGCCAGGAACATGGACCATCTGCTAAGAAAAGGCACAGTCAGTGAGCAGAACAAGTCCACAAAAGAGGCCATGTGGGCTAGAACCAGCAAAGACATAGGAGAAAGGCTGTCCAAGCCCTTCAGAGATCACATCTCACCACTGTGTCCTGGATGGGAGAAATACAACATTTAATATTTTCCCTGCTGGGTTTCATTCTTGCTGTGTTCTGATTCCCTTATATCCTCCTATCCCTCCCTGTTAGAATGGGAATGTTTACTCTGTGCTCTTGTATGCTGAAAGTATTTCACTTTCTTTGTGATTTTCACAGAAGACCACAGCTTGACTTTGCCTTGAGTCTCAAGGGAGGCTTTGGAGTTGGACTTCTCAGCAGTACAAAAACTGTTAAGGTTTTAAAGACTTTGAGAAATAGATGAAATACATTTTCCCTAATGTAATGGATATGAGCCTTTGGGGACCAGGGGCAGAATATGATGTTTTATATCTAAAATGCACAAAATGTATCCCATTTTAGATGAAAAATGTTCTGATCAGCCTTCTTATCCTCTTACAGTGAATTCTCTTAAGTATAACAAGCACACAAGCAAAGTTGGACAATACCGGGCATGCAACAGAACCCTCTCCAGATTAAGATCTTGCAAACGAATGAGTGATTATTTTGTTCTGAGCCTCCCAAATTTGGAGAAATTTGTCATACATCAGCAAATAGCTGAAACAAATACTATATCAGTACCATTAAATATTTACCTCTACTCTTAAAATTAGCCAATTCTCTATCATTATAATAGATGGCATGATACATTTACATCTTCTGAGTCTTTCTTCTGCAAGTGCTTGTACCTGAAACCGTACTGTAACAATTATAATTTTTTCTTCTACCTTTTTTGTCTCTAAAATTAGATGAGAGTTCAATGAATTCATAGCTGAATAGACCCTTTTTTAAAATTTGTAAACTGTCTTCTTAGTTGATAACACAGCTAACCAAGAATGAATAACCAACATATTTCATGTATCTTTATTACTAAAATGAGAGAAGATGTAGGAATTAACATATCTACTGTAACCCTTTGGCTTGCAAATTTTTCTAAGAAGTAACTAGTAATTCTAGAATGAGTTATACAGATCATTTATCAGGCTATTCTTTACAAGATAATTTTAAACTGAATCAGTTCGAATTAGAGAAATTAAGTGCTAGCTAGGTAGAAGATATTAAATGTAGATATTAAATTTAAACCCCAAAGAACTAAAATTATATGAAAGAGGACCTCAGAGAGTAGACTGAAGGGACAATGTATTTTACATGGGAAGCAGACCATTCTCTATGTAAATTAATAATAATTAGTACATGCATGATAGATTATGAGGTGCAGATGCTGGCCAGCTGTTCCTCATTTCCACTGAGTCCTGACTATGAAGAAATATATTTTAAACATAGCAGATTTTTTTAAAAAACAACAGAATTTTAGGAGATTCTTTATAAAGTGAAAAATAATTCTTAACATTTAAAAATGTAATTATGAGAATTGTGAGGCTTCTTTTCTCAAGGCATGTGTTATATTCTTAGATCAGGAAAAAAACAAAGTTCAGTGTTACTACTCTTGATGACCAATACAAGATTTACACTCTAATGCAAGTTTTTCCTATAACATAAACACTTTGTAATTTACAATAAAAAACATATAAGTACTTAATTATCAATTTTTGACCATGCACTATTCTCCTATGTTATTGTTATCATATTGCATGCATTTGTGATCTATTTTCACTTCTCTATAAATAGATGGAGGAAAATACCTTACAAACTAAACAGAACCCTACCTACACCATCTGCCACTTGCCCACCTTAGCTTTGTGTCTCCCTTACTGCCTTTTACCCACTCAATTCTCTCTACTCATATTGAGCTCTTTGCTATTCCTAGAATATGCCATTCTTGGCTTTTCCTTCTGCCTGGACCTCTCTTTCCCATGTATTTATATGACTGAACCTTTACTACTTTCAGCAATTTGCTGAATTCTTACCTTCTCTTGTGTTCTTCTCTGACAACTGTATCCAACAAGCTTTTTCCTCAAAACCATCTCTGAAGTCATTCTAAATTGTCTTTTCCCCGTACTTCTTGTCATTTTATTCCCTTCCCACACCATTCATTACTTTCAAGCACATTATTTAATATTGTAATTTTTAACAATTTTTACCTTGCATTTTCAGATATTTTCCCCAAATGGAATGTAATATTTACATACTCAGGAAGCACTACAAAAATTCATTGACGGACAGCTATTTCAAGTGCCTAGAAGAGTGTCTGATACTAATTATATGTGCATTTAGTGAACAACTAAATTAACGAATGGAAAAGACAAATTTAAATAAGTATTTACCCCTTAATACTTGATTGCATGTAATACTAAAATGTCTTATCTGCTCTTAATGCATGGGAATTCTTGTGTTCAAGTTAAAAAATTACAAGCACATGGAGTATATGAACACTAACACATATAAAAACATATAAAGTAGGTGCTATGACATCAAAGGATAGCATCAGGCATTGTTGTATGTGTTTTACAGAGACTCACAACCCCAAATACCTCAGAATTTTATGGTATAATCATACCAAGATAACCATATTCATTAGTGATTCCTTATACCATTAATCTCAACTCAAATACTGTAATCACTAATTTGCATGACAAAGAGTAAAATTATTTTAAAATTTGGAAGTATAGATTTGAGGAAAATATTGTTGTGACTTTGTTACCTAAGAACAATGCCAAATTGGATTAAGCTACTCCTCCTTTGCTTGTATTATATACCCTTCTTCGTTTGTTCACCAACCCCATTTACTGAACTAATCTATAAACCAAAACTAAGATGTGTGTATCATCCCTGGGTCTTCTGTAATTATTGTAAAATAGATATTGTGGAGGGAAAATATTCAAAGAAGTTATTTAAATTCCCCAAACTCACACAATGAGGAGATCAAGGTGCCTGGATATGAGCCAAAGTTGTCTGGCTTTAAGATGAATGTCCTTTCTGTACTGTAGGTCAAGGTGCCTCTCCTACGTGTGATTGTTTCTCCCACTGCATCAGAGGACAGATGTTGCCATAGCTACTCAGGCCGACCCATAACTGGGCCTCAGGACAGCAACAAGAGAGAATTTGGGGGTTGCGGAGAAGAATCTTGAAAACTCCCAGACCTCTTTAGTGATATCAGACCATGAGTGTTGCCATCCCCAGATCATCAAGCAAATGCCATCTTGCTTCTGTCCTTTCAGAACTCTGGCCCTTCAGGCACATTATTCAGTGCGATTACCAGAAGGAAAACCCTTAAAGCCATCCATGAAACACAGACTAAAAAGTATGGGAGAACTAAATGTTTGAACTATAATATATTATTATATGTTATATAACTCCCTGAAAAGTATTGTTTACTTATTTTATTTTGTTTCAAAATAACAACGGTCTTACGGAATATAAATTAACATTTTAAGACAATAATAAAATGGAGTATTACTCAGCTATAAAAAAAGATAAACATGAGGCTTTTATAAGTAAATGGATGCAACTGGAAACCATACTCATAAGTGAAATAAATCACACTCGCTTGTGCAAATATTGCATTGTCTCCCTAGTGTAAGAACCTGTAAAAGTAAATAACACCCAAAATGTACAATAGATATTATGAAAGAGAAAGAAATTACTCAAAGAAAGGAACAACTGGGATGAGGGAGATAACAACAAGAAAGAAAGAAGGAAGGAAAATATATATATATAGAGAGAGAGGATATATACATATATATATATATATAGAGAGAGAGAGAGAGAGAGAGAGAGAGAGAAGGATAGCTGTAATATCTGTACTGTTGAAGTCAAAAGGTTTATTGAAAGGAACAGTTAATGCCTAATTTTTTTCTTTTTGACCAATTTTGCATGCTTATATCTGGTAATCTGAACAACTAATTTGAAGACAACAACATGCAATATAATAACCATTGATGAATTCTTACCATCTTGTCTAGTGAAACTCTGTATTGTTTCTAATTTTTTTTCTTTTACTTTTATTCTCTTTAATAGTTTGATCAATCTTGTATTCCTACGTCTGGTAATCTGAACAACTTCACTGAAGATAACAATACATACTATAACAGTCACTGTTAATTTCTAACATTTTGTTCTGAAACCCTGTATCATTTTTAATGTTTTTGCTTTGTTTTGTTTTTGTCTATACTGACATTTTGTTATTGTTCTCTTTTATTATTATTCTCTTTAAAATAAAAAAAGAATAAATAAGTCCTGCCAGAATTCTATGTAGAAGCCTGTACACAAAGGTTCATGTCAGCATTTTTTGCCATGTCTTTAGTTTTTTCATCCTCTCCTCTTCACACATCTTTCCTGCACCTCACACCACACAGGTAGAACTCAAGACCCAAGCAGTGGCATTGGCCTAATTAAAGGTCAGTGATCATTCACTCACATGCTCCTCATTTGTTACCTACCTAGGAATATGTGAGGTACAATAGAAATAAAAGGCAAGACCGCCTTCCATTTTAAGTAGAATCTATAAATTTCCCCTAACCATTTTTTTCTTTAAACAGCTATTTCCTCTACCAATGAATGAGGGTGGTACATAGTCTCTGCTGTAAAGAAGATTATGATCTAAAGAGAAGGTAATTTTAAGGCAGTGTCCCCATGCTAGTAGTTGGGTGACATTAAATTAACGTCATCCTGTCTTCATCTACAAATGTATAATAATACTGATAATCACAACTGTGGAGATACAACCTATTCCTCTTTCAATGCTGTAGAAGTGTACCAAAGGATACTGTTTGTGAATTTGAAGCAGACACCAGAGATATTTGCCTTTACCCTAAATATCATGTCCCCCATATATCCCAGGGACCCACGCAATGAGGCAGGGCCATGGGACGATTTCTTGCACTGATCTTTCATAAGTGTCATGAATGCGTCAATGCCAAACCATTTCTGAAGTAAAGTTTGACTTCCTGGGATCCCAGAGCGCTGCGATGAGAGTATCCACTTCACAGGCGACCTACAATAAAATGTTCATGGGTGAGAAACAACTTCCTGTTTGTTCAGCTACCGTACTAGGAATTTCAGTTTGCCACTGCAGTGTGAGCATGGATTTTCTTACAGGGGAGAAATGGTTGAGTACAGGGAAACATTGTGAATACTCACTAAATCCTTACTCCAAAGAAATTCTTTGAATACTACTCCCCTCAAAGCTGTCTGATAACAGGTGCTAGATTGTGAAACAAGAATTACAAGTAGGAATTTATCAGAAACAGAGGAGTTGTGATTCGTGGATAGGATTTCATGACCTGGTGTAAACAAGAGAAAGCTATATATGCTGATAAAGAAAACTACATTAGTAAGTAAGACAGGCTAGAGTGAGTAGAGTAAGTTGCTTGTAGTAAAATCTTTTTTACTTAGAACAAATAAAGTGAGTTGTGAAATGTTACTAAATCATGAGGTAACAGATATGCTTTAAAACTGGGTAAAACTTAGATCTCATTCTAAGACCAACAAAAGTAAGAAAAGTGTAAGAGTCAGCAGTACAACTTGTGATTAAGAAAAATGCTTTACTCTACCAGTTATAAAATATTTTTCAGGACAGTGGTTCTCAACCTTGGTTGTGCATTAAAATCCAAAGAGGAGTTTTTCAATGATACTGAAGCTCCCTCCCCTTATTGCTGATATAAACAGCAGGTCTAGGTGTGAATGCAGTTTTAAAGGTGAGAAGATGATTTTAATTATTCTAAATTTCAACAAGCTCTGAGGTACCGGGAAATCAGCAGATTTGTTCCTGGAGAACGTCAGGCATAAGCATGACACATGACATCGTCTCAGGTCTAATGATACCAAGAAGATTCTGCTTCCTTTATTTAGGGGTTGGAGTGGGAATGATGAAGGGGAAGTGGATCTTTTTTTCCCATTCTTAGTTCTTGGCCCAACATCAGAGCAGCAACAGACTATGTTGGGCCACTTGTGTTCTTCCCTTTATTTTTGTTTTCAAAACATCATACAATACAAACTCAGTGCTCTACACTGTAAGGGGAAGGGGGATTCATATAAATTTTCTCTGTACTTCTCACCAACTGCCAAATTTAAACTGAGGATTTAACCCTTGCTATCATATTAAACAGTGAAAAGTTAAATGATTTCTTTCAGTTACCTGTAGAAAAGCTATCTAAACTTTGAAATGGTTTTACCAGGTCCCCTGCCTTCTCTAATCAATTTTCCAACTATGTTAGCCATTTACAGTATTACACAATTTATTTCTACTTCTCTATCACATGTCTAAACACATATCTATACATATGTAACCTATAACTATATATGTATATATTATATATTTGAGGCTCAGTGAGATAAAAAAAGAATACTCATCAGCTTTTGCAGACATACAAATTTCAGCACAATGAAATGTTTCCTCACCAAAGACTTTTATGATAGTTGGGATCAATTTCTTAAAAGGTTAACAGAACTACTTTTAGGATTCCAATAAAACTATCCCAGTCATCACAAGTTGTGCAGGCCAGAGATTTAAGCATGTTTCACTGCATAATTTTGCAAAACTATTTGTTTAAAAAACTGAGTATCAATTACATAATTACAATTATTTATTTGACCTATGCACTAGCATGGTTGTGTATTTACTGAAGAGAACTTTTTGTTTTATTCTTTCTGGTTTGTTGGCTTTGAAACACTCTCTTCCCCCCAGGAAACCTTTCAATCTAAAGAAGCCACTCTCCAAAGAACATGGAACTGCTGCAATATTTATGAAATCTAAAACCTCTACTCTTGATCTTTTTAATAAAGATCCCAGAGGAAGGTGTTGAGCCTAATGAAGAAGGAAGAGAGAAGGAAAAGCAACTTATAAAAGAGTCCACCAGTGTGCTCTCAGCAGACTGCTAAGATGTAAACAGAGAGGCGATCAATGGCAGACTCTGTTTCTAAATTAAGTCTTGAAATGCATATTAATGAATGCTTCTTAAAAAAGCATATTATATCTAGAATAGCGCTCAGTCAGATGGGGATTGTCTTAGTTTTAGATTCAGTTTCCCATTCAATCAAATTTCCTAACTAGAAAATACTTGTTAGTAAACATGTAAAGTTGTGTAGTTCATGTTAAAAGTAATCTGGAAAGATAACTTGAAAAGAAACAATATCCCAAACATAAACAAGTAAAAATGCTAGCTCTCACTCTCCCCAAAAGGGTCTCTTAGAAAGACCTGCAGATGCTATTTTTATAAGGCTTCCTGCCATACTGATGAAAAGGACAGGATTGCTTTGAGCAGCAAGGGAAAGAAAGCCACCCTCCTGGAAATGAACACGAAAACCGAAAAAGATTAGAATTCAGTATCTCCGTTCTATGCAACAACTGTTCAACATAAGGCAGATTCACAAGTCCAAGGAAAATGAATAGAACTGGCCTAATTCAAATTTAATATTCTTTTGAGGTCAAGAGAACAATAAGACCCATCTTTCTTGTATCAAGTGAGTGCCTAGATGAATATGATAGAGCATAAATTAAAAGGCTAGTGAATTTTAAGAGATGAGACCGGCAAATTGGCACCTAGGCTGGTGGCTTTTAAACACAAAACTGCATTCAATACCCTCCTTCTTTGTACCTTGTCCATCCTTTTACTCAAAATAAAATCCTTCTGTCGAACTGAAGGATATAAAAAGGATGGAAGTAGAGCTATCCTTTTGAAGTAGTGAAGTACAGATTAAGAGTGCAGTGAGAAGCCAGGAATTGTGCACATTCGCCTTCCCAGTCCTGACACAGTAACGGGAGACACTTCCAGTGACCCTCATGGTTTCCTCAGCACCATTTTAAACACTATTTACATAGATAAAGAAGAGGACTTGTAAGCTTTAGGCAAAAAATGAGCACATCCAGATTGTTATTCAGATGCCAAACATCAATCTAAGGCAGGGGATGAGGAAGCATTTTAGCTTGTGAGCTTGAGCAGGAACAAGTTAGGAAACTGTTGCAGTTGTCAGGAGAAAAGAAGCCTAGAAGTTCTAGGTAAGAGAGAGTGTATCCATATGGAGTAGAGACCGTTGGGAGATGATTTGAGAATGCTTAGGTTATCAATTAGTTATGGAATATTCAAGTATGAGTATGACTCAAGTATAGCCTAAATTAGTTTCAAGCATCATAACTAGGTGAAAATAGAGGAAATATGAGAATACTTGGGAGTTGGGGGAAAATAAATTTAGTTTTAGCTATTTTCAGGTTAGACTGCTTGAGGTATTGAGTCACTGCTGTGCTTTGGATGAGTATTTCCTCCGTGAGTTAAATGTTTGGTCTCCAGGTTGGGACTGCTGGGACATGGTGGAGCTTTCAGTTGATAGGATCTCCAGGAAGGTCTTTAGGTCAAGAGCTGCACTTCCAGGAGGACAGTGGGATCCCACTCTCTTTCTCCCTTGTTTCTTGGCTCATAATGTGAGGAGTTCAGTTAGCCACATGATCCTGCAGTGATGTGCTGCCTTTTCTATGGCAGGAAATAAGGAGGGTCACCTGAACTTGTAGAACAGAACCTCTAAAAGGATGAGCCAAAAGAAGTCTTCTCTCTATAAGTTAATTACTTTTGGCATTTTGTTATAGGAATATGAATCTGACTAATAGAGTCAGCAAGCATCTCTACATGTTTGAGTCTTGAAAGACATTCATATTTAGGGTGACTATCATTATAGTGATGCAGTGGGTAAGAAGGAATATCCTATTTAGATTTGAAATTCTCGGGCCAACAACAATTAAGGATGAATAATGAAAAGAGGTACAAAACAGAATCAGAGAAGGTAAGGTATGTGAGTAAAAGAACAAGGAGAACGTCCTACCAAACAGACCACCAGAAAGCTTTAAGAGAGAAGAAGCCATCGGCAATATGAAATGGACCACAGATGTCAAGAAAGATAAAAAGGGGAAAAGAATCTGTCAGGCTTGGAAAATAATAAGTCAGCTGTTAACCACAATGAGAAAGTAAGAATTTGGGCTACAGTGGTTGCCCAAATAAATGGAAAGTGAAAAGGAACATGTGAACTATTAGAAGAGCAAGAGTTAGAAAAAACACTTGGACAGTAGATTTGTAGGCCAAGTACTCCTGCATACAAATAATGTCTAACGAAAACAGGTGCACAACATATTTTTCAGTACTGAGGCCTGAAAATGGGTCCTTCACACTGACCTACATGCCCAGATCTTTGTAATTTTTAAATTTTGGGATAGGATCTCACTAAGTCACTATGTCACCCAGGCTGGGCTCAAACTTGCAATCCTCTTACAATCCATATTTCTTGAAGGAGCAAATGAGTGAATACCTGAATGAATAAATGAATGAATGAATGAAATGAGTGAAGAAAATAGACTAATAGGTAGGGTGAAATTAGAAAAGCACCACACAAGTCTATAATGATTACCTTATTTTTATATTCATCAAGATACTTCAAATATTTTTGAGGATGAGAAATTATTTCCTCAGAAAGGCATTCTACAGTAACAAAACTTACTCCAAGTCTTTCTACATTTCCTTATACTGGCCCTAGTAGGGAAATGGATAGGAAAGGAAAGATCTTGAGTTAACATTTATTCATTGAGAGCATTTTACTTGCATTATTGCATCTGATCTTCGAACAACCCTGTGAAGCAAGCATTATTATTTCATCATCCTCCAAATGAGGAAACTGAAGTTCAGAGGGGTTAAGTGATTTGCCTGGGGTCTTACATCATGACTTATCCAGTACTATTCTCAGCTATCAAAATCAGCTGCTATAAATACTGTATAAAAGAAGAAAATAGGTCTGTGAGTGCAATTTAAAAACCACTCTGACTAGAGAAATTGAGTGGCAATAGAATATGTTTAGAAAAATAGCATAGGAAGCAGGAAATTCTTCAAGCACTGCAGTATATAGAAGATGAGTGCAACTTTTAGAATCAGCTTGTCTGTGTCTTATTATCTTGGTCAAGCTATTAATCCTATTAAATCCCAATGTCCTCCTCTGACAAATGGACGTATGAATCCTTTCTCCCTGATGCATGATATAATATATGCAAAATACAAATCTCAGTGTCTCTCACATTGTGAATTCCTAGTTCACTATAGATACTGTATCTTGATCCTTGTAATTATTTGTATCATTATTATCACTATCTTATCTTGTAACAGAGCTACATAAAAGAGGAAAATTGTAGCTGTGAAATCCTTTTCTGGAGATTTTATGGTTAAAACAGGCAAAAGGTAATACTAAGAAAATCTTATCTCTGAGGATGTTCCCAACAGAACCATCCCAGTGGTAGTTTTATGGGGCAAAGATGTATTCAGTTTCCAAAGGAAATGAGATCCAGACAAGGTCTAGCCAAGGGACACCTGAAAGCTAGAAAAGAACAAAGGTAATTTACGGGGCCAGACATGTAGTTCAGCGGCACATTGCCTACCTGGCAAGTGTGAGGGCCTGAGTCTGACTCCTGGTACCATAAAAGAAAATACTAAAAAACAAACAAACAAAAAAAAACCCTTAAAAATAATTTACCAGTTTATGTTACAGAGACTGTGAAATGGAAACATCCTTGAGCTCTGCAGCTGAATGATAAGGTAGCTTGATTGGAACTATGTATATACATAATACGGGCAGCCACACTGACATGGCGGTGCTGCTTCTGAAAGGCATGCCCTGCTGTGGAGCGAATCAGCCCTTTCTTCTTCACAAACATTTTTCTGCTGAGGTTAAAAACTCCAAGGAGAGAAGTCAACTCCATTTCTCTGGATGTTCATCAGTCTTTTTGAAAAAGGGACATTCGATTCCACCACTCTAAAGGGAGCCCTGGAGTCCTCCATGTGACCCTGCTGAGTGACCTCTTTCATAGACACACCACACATCTCTAGACAAATCCAGCCCTGAAAAGATCTTGGTGCCCAAGATAACACTTCTCCTGATTAATGTCTACGGCATGTGTTAAATAGATGGAAGGGAGGATTTGATTCTGGAAACAAATCCATGACAGCAAAATAGCATTTTGAAGAAAATCAAAATGACAAAGTAAGGTTATTTATCAAGCATGAGAGGTTGGCCTGTGAGTGGCAAAATGTGCAGAGACCTTGTCCTATAATGGAATCAAATTCCTTAAAGGGTGCCTGTGGGAATCCAACAGAACATAAAAGTAAAATATAGCAGAGAGCTAGAAGTGATGAAAAGATGACCTGTGGCCCCCAGGCATAACTTCAGTCTAAGGAAACATTTTATTAGCTTGAGATAAAAAGAACAGCAAGTGGTTTTCTCTCCCTTACTTCTATTCTTACTACATGTGAGTGAAACAACAGCTATGAAGAGTGAAATTCGCAGAAATATTTAATTGTTTGGAAGAACATAATTGAATTATGTGTGGAAATGTAATAAAGTTGAATATAAATGTGATGCATTCCTGGATACGAAAGTAGGAGAAGAAACACATTATTGACATGAAGAGCCTACGCACTAGCATCTGACTGTCTTGGACTGAATTCCACTCCATCACATAATAACAGTGTGCCTGCAGGCATATCATTTAACTTCCTTCATCCTTGATTTTCCCAATCTGCAAAATGGAAATAGCATCAACACCGATATCATGGGAACAGGATAAAGAAATATGTTCCTCCTCTTCCTTCAGTGTGAGTTTTTCCCGTGTGCAGAGTATACTTCATTATGTCTGCAATGCCTAACACAGTGTCTGAAATATTTGAAATATCTGTTGAGTATGTATAGACTAAGTTATTTTCTTAAGGTAACTACTAAATCATATAAAACTTTCCTGTTATACACTCAAATTCATATATTACTTAATGACATAATCAGGGATAGTTTACATAATCTCTACTTTGAATCTCTGAAAGATTATTTAGTGAAAAGCATAAAAATTGCAATCAAATCTCATATAACAAAAGGATAATAAAAACCTACACATTAAAAATAGTTTAATATGGAAAAGCCTAATGGACACTCTAAATTCACATTGCTTCTTAGTGTTATTAGCTGTATAAAATTAGGCTGTCAAATATTGCTTTATGAATAGTCAGTAAGAAAGAAAAAGAATCACAAGGGACAAATCACTGTCATTCACAGAAGACTACCTGGCAGTCTAAGAATTAAGTTCACTCTTCAGGGCATGCTCTCCTCAGCTGTTATAAATATGCCGAATGCCTCTGTCAGCAGGCTCAATAAAGAAGCTGCCTTCACCAGTATGGTGCTTGGAAGGAAAACAAACAAAGACATTTTGTTTCCAATTATTGTCACTTTGCCTCTTAGTTCAGCTGAGCAATTTCTTGACCAGGAAGACAGAAAGGATTCTGAACAGCAGAGTAACTAAACAAAACCCCTTTAATTAAATGACACTTGGCTAAGGGCAGAGGACACCTAAAGTCTACTTTTAGAGCAAGTTGTCCCTACACAGAGTCAGTCACTCAGCAATGGGTTAGAAAACATGTTTGCATTTGCAGGCTACTCTACTCCCTGTCTCTGAACCACACTGACACCTGAGCTATGAATTTTCTCAGAGGCTCACTGATTTAATCATTGCAAAATGTCACAAAAATAAATAGAGGTCTTTGTTATGACCACTGCCTTTTATATGTTATATATAATAGCACTTTCTTGATCCACTTTTCTGGCCACTGTCTTTTTATTTTTTTAACCAGGAAATCAAACTCAGGACCTTGTGTTTGCCAGGCAGGTGTTTGTGCCACTAAACTATGTCCCTGGCCATGGCCACTGTCCTAATAGATCCCTGGAATAATTCGAGGTTCTCAAATTTACTTATTCAGTCTACAAATTACCAGCGATCAGAAAGCCTTCCAACGACTGGGTTTAGGAAAATCTCAGAAATTTCTTTGTGAGGTCATGATAGTAGATCTGTGCAATTTTTAGCAGAACTAATCTATAGCTTTCCTTTTAGTCTTCATTTTGAAATCACAGAAACTCCTAGAACTCTCTGGTCTAAGAACTCCCCTGCTGACAGGGCTAGAATAGGAAATGAATGGTGATACCTCACCAAATGTTGTCCATAAGCTACTGAACAATTGAAAGTACTTTGTCACAAAAATCAGGACACAAGACACCATGGCCCTATTCTTATAGTTATCTGTGAGCAATTTGGCCGTTGTTCTAGAATCTTCTGTCAGGAAACACAGAGCTATTGCCTACTTGGGAACTGTGAATCCTTGGAGGCATCTGTGAAGTAATCAAACATTTTCCTATCCAGATGCAAAGAAAGTATTGTTAGTAGGATGAATAAACATCTGTTGCACATCAATGTATTTTCAAAATGCACACTGAGACTAACAAACATGCTGATTTATTTCAATTATTTCTGAAAGCATAGTATCTACCCATTGTTGCCTTTTTTGTCATTAATTTATACTAAAAGTTGAACTGATAGCAAGATGAAGAGGGACTGGAAGAATTGTTGATAGTCAAATAAGACCCTCTCATTCAAAGAGATGAGAAGCATTCCACTGAGAAAATAGTAAACCTGGTAAGCAACCAAATGTATAGAAAGAAAAGAGATCTATAGACTTTCAAACTACAGAAGAAATCCAGAACTTCTAAAGCTTATTTTAGGTGCCCTGAAATCTATCTACCTTCATACAATAACAGTGTTCTGCTGAAAGAGTACTTATTCATGCCACTCTCTAATTAGCACTTTGATATTTTTCTCCTTATTATTCCTTTGTGAGACAGCTAGTTCTAAACTCTAAATTTGCTGATCTTCTGGGACATAGCATATGTTTTATGAGACTTTCAGGAAGCCATTACTCTTGCTTACTCATTCTTTTCATTTCCTCTATCACCTTCTATCTTATTCATAGATGGGTGGCTTATGATGACATACCGGGACTTTTTTTACCATTTATCTTGTGATAGGTGAAATGGTCTATACATTCTAATATCAGAATACATTTGCCAAGTCTGAATCCATTCACCAAGCCATATAGAAGGTGCCACCTAAACACTGTAGGTACGACTGGTATGCATAGAGAAATAGTGACATCGTTAATAGCAACTAAAACAGTTTATATTTCACTAACATCTCAGTAAGACAACATACGTTCCTTTACTATAATGACTTTGAACTATGACCAGGATCATGTCTAGCTCTGATGTATAAAATTTAACCATAAATTCTCTAAAAGCAGAAATTTACTCCTCTTTCTGAACTTTATACTGTGTCACTACCATCAAGCATAATAATTTCTATATCATAGAAGCTTGTGAGTTTTTGAGTGAATAATAAATAAATGAGTAAAGGAATTAATTATATAAGTGAATTAGTGACTCAATGAACTTACTTTGGCCTGAATTAATTAGCTAAGGAGTGAAAGCAAGTTATAACTTGAAAGAGAGAAGAGGAAGCTTTAGAATCTATATTTCTATTACCTCTTCACCAAAGTCACTGAGAACAATTATGGAATCCAGGGTAAAAGTCTGCTTTATTTCTCTGTAAATCTTGCTTTAAGGTAGCTCTCTTGAAGAGAGCATATTCACCCTCAAACTTGTCTTATTATGAAATCTTAAATTGAATTGAATCATAAACTAAGACAAATGCATTATTTTTCCTCATTTCATTTCCTTGTCAAATATGTTTGTTAAAATTTCTGAAATGTTGTAGAAGCCAGAAACAGGATTACCTTTCCTTGTTACACTGATTTATTAAAGCACACTGATTTATTAAAGCGTAAGATCCACAAAGGCAGGAATCTTTAAATAGTTTGTTCAATGATATATCCCAAGTACCCAGAACAACATCTAATAGCATTGAGCCACCATCTGTTGCATTTGTTCCTATGCCACCTAACCTCATTCACACACTGTAGCCTCTGATGCTTTGTGCCACTGTGTGGTTCTCAAACTCTATTTATTCCTTGTTGTTTGATACCTTATTTTCCAAATTATATTTTCCTCATTGAAAAGCTAGTTTAAAAAAAGAATGTCAATACAGTGAAGACATTTAGCCATTTATTAGACTCTTAGATATTTTTTATTTGGCTATTCAGCAGTGACACATTATAAGATACAGCACTGAATGACAGAACAAAAAGATAACCCTAAACCTAATTAAGGCAGATATTGGTGTTAAGGAAGTGGGGTCATTCCAGTGATTTTACCTGGCCATGTGGTTCAGGAGCATTTAGAATTGGTTTGCAGGAAAAGTTTAGAAAGGCTGTCAGCTGAAGAAACAGTCCTGGAAGGTATAAATTGAACTTGTTGGGAGATTCTGGTCAGAGCTCAGAAGACCATAATGATGATAGAAATGCATCCAGTTAAAAACCAGGTGCAGGAAGTTTCAGTTAAAAACAAAGAATACATTCACTGTTGGACTCCAGACCATGTACATTATGCTTTGGTGGAAAATTTGTCTGCATTTAGCTTGTGTTCAGAGACTTTTCAGGAGACTGAGATTAAGGTCAGTGAACTAATTAATCTGGCAGAAGAAATATCAAGGCAGGCTAGTGTTGAAGTGGAGGCATGGCTACTGTTGGGGGCTTTTAGCCAGATTTATTTTGAGAATCAAGAGCAAGAGCTAAGATGAACAGTTACTGATTACAATTTTGTTATATTCTGATCAATTGTGCATGCTTGTGTCTGGTGGTCTGGGCGGTTGATTTGAACATAACAATAGGCACTGGAATAACAATGGTGAACTCCTGCCATCTTGTCTAGTGAAGCTCTGTATTATCTCTACTGTTTTATCGAGGAATTATTTTCTTATTCTCTATGAAGGTTTGAGCAATCTTTCATTCTTGTATCTGGTAATCTGAGCAATGTAGTTGAGGATTGCGATATGTAGTGTAACAACCACTGTTGATTCGTATTATTTTGTCTTGAGACTCTGTATCACTTTGAATGCTCTTGCTTTGATTTCTTTATGTTTGTAATACTGGTATGCTGCTTCTGTTCTATTTCTTTGCTTGTTTGTTTCTCATTTACTACTCTTTAAAATAAAAAAAAAAATAAAGAGCAAGAGCTGAACAGAATGATTTTAAAAGTTTTGAGTTTGAGCAGAAAACAAGCTCAGGTAAAGTCATGGTCTGCAAAGATAGAGTGGAGGAGAACTTTGTTGCTGAGAAGAAACAAGACAAGGAAAAAAGATGGCCTAAGGACATCACAAGAACCAGTGGAACTCTACCCTTTGCAGGCTTAAAACCAAGAAGGTGAAAGACTTGAGAATAAAGTGCCAGAGCACCATGTTCCAGAATGACAGTGCCCTGTTGAATGTGTTCCTTAGGACTGGATTCATAGCATGAAGCAATCCAGGACTTGACCCTACAGCCAAGAGAGACTAAAGCCTAGCTACTGCTCCACCTAGCAGCAGACCTTGATGTCATCCATGTGGTGATAGTTTTAATTTCATGCAGAATGCAAGAGTTGTCTGGTCAAAAAGGCTTCCACTCAGATTTCAAAAGAAGGCATGGGAGGCCAGGCAGTGTGCCCCTGACAGGGCAGTTTGTAAAGCTGTAAATATGAACATAAAGGTGTAGCAGAGACCCTAGAAAGTTGGAGGATTCATCTGAGAAAAGTCACAAGGAGTCAGGAGAGCTAGTCCAAGAGAGAAGTCATGGCACTTAGAATCAGCTATGTGCCATACTAGCAGAGCCACCCAAGCCCTTTGGAGTTCACATCTTACCACCAATTGCACCAGACGCTAAATATGGAACTATAGGACTTAATGGATGTTCTCCTGGATTTTAATCTTGCTTTATTCTCATTCTTTTCCATTCCCCTATTTGTACCTTTTGGAGAGGAATGTTCATCTTGTGCCATTTTATGTTGGAAGTTTGACTTTCTTTTTATTTGTATGTGGGCTCAAAGCTACATTTATTTTAAATCTCAGAGAAACCTTTTTTGACTTTTCAGCAGTGCTGAAACAGTAAGACTTTGGCAACTCTTAGAGATGGACTAAATCCCTTTTGCATAAAGGGATGTACATGAGTCCTTTGAGGGTCATGAGCAGAATGTTACAGCTTGTGTTCAGATGTCCCCCTGCAAAGTCCCATGAGCTCATAGGTGGGGATATTGAATGTGGCTGAGGAAAGGTATGTGAATGTGGATTTAAAATGTGATACTGGCATTAAGGATGTGGATAATGAAAGCCCTACCCTGGCTATGGGTGGCACCAGTCAGTAGGTTTGCAGCTTGGACAGACTATAAAGAGACAGAAAGAAGCTGTTTTACTGTTTTCTGCCTTCTGCCTGCTACATCATGGACTGTTTTTTTTTTTTTCTGCGATGCCCCTCTGCCATGCCACACTGCCTTAGAGCCAACTACTCTGGACTAAAATCTCTACAAACTGAGCTGAAATAATCCTTTCTTCCTTTAGCTTGTGGATGTAAGGTATTTTGTCCTAGCTATGAGAAAAGTAACTAAGACAGTGTCAAAGCAAGACAGTAGGATCATCATACTCATGTGAGCAGTTATATTTTGGTCTTGCACTTTAGGTTTGTTTTAGACAAGGCTTTTCTATATAGTTGAGGTTGGCCTTCAACTCAATATGTAGCCTAGGCTAGTCTTGAACTCACAGCTATTCTCCTACCTCAGCCTCCTGAGTGCTTGGATAGCAGGCATAATCCACCATGCAAACAGCAGCTATATTTTGTGAAGCACTTTTATACACACCACTGTACTTAATCTTCATAATTGTTTTGTAAAGAAGAAAAGTGTTATTTTCTCATTATTTAGAAAAAGAAACCAAGGATCAGAAAGGCTGACTTGCCCAAAGTACACTAGCTAATTAAAGTTTGACACTTGCCATATTCCTCCTCCTTAGACACTTGCTTTCTATCTGCCACTCGAGGTCCAAATGTATTTCACAGAGTTGTCATCTTAGGTAGTGAAAAACAAATTCTAACCAGAGACAAAGATAACTATCCGACCTGGAAGTCCTGATTGCTGTACAAGTGCTTTAGCCACCAAATGAATTAGTAAAAAGAAAGACTGCTGAACAAGACTTAATCTCAGAAACAACCTCTCCAGTGAGACAAATCTATATGTAGTAAAAACTGGAAAGCTGTACAGAAGGTAGAGAAGTATGTAATCGCATAGGTGGACTATCTTTCAAAATGAAGGAGATAATTGTAATTCTGCAGGGATGCACACCCTCCAGACCATGCGGCAGCTGCTCTCTGGACCTCTGTCACACTCTGCTCTCTATGTCCCTGAAGTCAGTGGGGGAAGAAGGGCCTGTGTCCCTTCTCACTAATCATCTTTGACATCCAGTTGGCACACCCATCAGATATAGTCTATTTGTGGCTTTCTAGGTCAGCCCAGCACTGTGCAAGGAGAATGTCAGTATTTATAGGTAGCCTGAGGTTGTAATTAGAGGTGCTTTGCATAGTTTAGGGAGCTTTGGGATACCTATGCTTTTCCTGGGATTCAATTTTCACTTGTGTTTCTGTGTCCACTGAGGGAGGCAGAATCAACTTGAAATAAAAAAAAAAAAAAACTTAAGTTTTAGGGCTCTTCATAAGTACAGGCCCCTCTGTTACCCTGAGAAGAGTCCTAGTATTGTCTGCACATAGTAATATTAGTCTTTCATTACACTTTCCTTTGTGTCTACTGTCACATTGCAGAACTAATCTAAAGAAACATGAACTTGCTCTTAATGGTATATATTTGTGTAGATTACAGGTATTTACCTGTATAGTTTGACAATTGCTAAAAAGATTGTCCAGGTAGTAAGTGGAAGAGGTCAGACTCGAATATCAATAGTGAGTCTGACAATAAAAGAAATTTTGTAATGCATCCGTAATCAAATATTTTTATCCATATTAATAAAGAAAGAACTCAATGACATTTCTTTTCTCTGTAGAGAATGATTATTACAAAATTGTTGTCAATGATCATTAGCCAAGATGTAAGTAAAAATATATTATAGAGATACATTAGGCATTTAGCCAATAAAATTAGTGTGCTATTTCTGTAGAATTTGTAGTGTTTGCCATATTTTCAATATTTATAATTTGTTGTGTTTCTTTTAATTTTAAGTAAAAATTTATTTAGTTCTGATAATTTCATGTTATTTTTCTTTTAAAAAAATTCCAACATTCTATAAAGTTTAGCCTCTACAAAACTTGTGTTTGGCTTTGTGAGAGGAGGATTTTAAAAGAAAGGTTAATGATGTATTCTACAGATGTCAGTTTAGATATTCTCACAGACACAGAAGGTACCTCTCTACCTATATACAGAGGATGAAATTCACCTGGAGACAAAGGAATATTAATGTACTTCTTGCTTTTGGACTTAAAAAGGAAACCTGAAGAATCAGATGTGTGACATAATATGACAACCCATGATTGGCTTCCTTAGGCTATCATGAAAAATACAGAGAGAAATCTTAGGAAAGTTACTCTCCACAGATCTGCATTTCATATATATGCATATGTAATGCTTCATGATCAAATTCCTCATAGGAACTTGGTGCATGCACACAAAACTTTGTAATTCCCTTCCCCCTTTTTATTAATCTCTTTCTCTTCTCTCCCCCCATCCCTCCATCTTTCAGTTCCCTTCCCATATGCCAAAGATCCATCTTGCTATTTCTTACTATCTATTCTTTATTTTGCACTTTATTTATATATCTGGGTTCTCATGTAAAAGACACCATGCAGTTTTTAATCCTGTGTCCTTGATTTACTTCACTTAATATTATGTTTTCATGATGTATCTGTGTCTCAGTTACTTTTCTCTCATTGCGGAGACAAAGTACCCAATGCCCAGAATTAAGGAAGGAAAGGTTTATTTAGCTTACAGTTTGTGGAGGTTTCAGTCCATACTTGGCTGGCTCCGAGGCAGAAGATAGCAAAGCAGCAAGAGCAAAGAAGGAATGGCAGCTGAACAGCAAAGCAGCCAGAGAGAAACCGGAGGAATGGTGGCAAGCAGCTTCTTTCCCTGCCTTACTCTGTATACAGGCTACCCCCACCTAAGGGGCATGTAGCTCTCCCATAATCTCCATGCCCTCCTCTTCCACAGGCTCAGGATGTATACAAAGTAAGCACCCTGGCTTCCTGCTGAGTCACTTAGCCAAACCTCTAGACTCCCCAAGTTGACACAATGTATCAACCATAACAATCTGTTTTCTTACAAATGACTCCAGTTTATCTTTCTTTAGAGCAGAGTAAAACTCCATTGTACATAAATAAATACCATGTTTTCTTTATCTGTTTATCTATTGATGGATATCTAGTCTGTTTCCAACATTTAGCTATTATGACCTGTACTGCTATAAACATGGGTATACATGTATTGCTGTAATATGATATCTTTACTTCTTTCAGGAAAATACCTAGGAGAGGATATTTGAAACCTACATTTAGCAAGTCAGTGGTGACAAAGGGCTAAGAGCATTCTGTTGGAGCTGTTGACCCAAATGAGATCTGCTGCCGATAACAGCAATTCTCTGTGGGAGCTCAATGGGAGTCATATCTCACAAGGGAGTACCTTGAAAACATGTAGAGATTTTTTGTTATTGTGTTGTTTTACTGGGTTATTGAGCAAGGGTTTTAGACACCCTCCAAATGTCAAGCATTCAAGCTTAATAAAGAGCCATTCTATGCTCTGCACTAATTTATAATGTTGCACTAGTATTGACATTGAATGATAACCCAATGTATTGAGTCTTACTGTATAAACACAAAGTAATTTTCATACTTTTAATATACAGTGAGTTTTATGTCATATAAATCATGAGAATTTGCATACACCTTCTCCAAGACTCCTTTATCTCCTTGAAATAGTACAACCTTCCTGGCAAAGCAGAATGAGTCACTTTTATTACTAATATACTCTACCTAACTTATTTTGTGTGAATATTTGACATTTATAGGGACTGTACTTATACACAGAAATTCACTCACAAATCATTGCCTTCAAATTTTCAACTTATAAGAAAAGTATTTTAAAGATTTAAAAACACATTTACTATAAGTGTGTGCATGCAACCATTTTATTATTTGTTCTATTGTAGTGGTTCCTGAACATGTTAGACTGTCAAAAATAATTCAAAATATTTACTTAGTTATTTCATCCACTGAAAATAGGTTTCTCAAATACAAAAATGTGAGCTGATAAGTTGAGTAAACTAATAATGGTAAAAAAAAGAATTTCTAAAAGGAATTGGGCTGCAGTTAGGGAACAGTAAATCTTGTTTATGTGTAACATATTTTCTGTGTTATATTCTCTTAGTTAACTCTGCATCGTTTCCTTCATTAAGGGTTTTAAAATACTGATATACCTATTTTATTTCCAATTTCTTCTCTTTTATATTACACTAATATATTACAAGGAGGTTTGTAGAATTGGATATCTAGATGATTTTTTTATCATGATAACAAAGGATTCTGTGGAAATATTTGTTGTAAGGAAAGGCATGTTGATTCAATGGGGCTGAGGACTGTTAGCATTAAACGGAGTAGTAAAGGAAATGTTCATGGTTAGAACCTGCATCCGGGATTTGCCTCTGATGACCAGTGCTTCCACCAGGCAGAAAGTTCAGTGCTGCTGAGTGTCTTCAACAGGAGGGACATTCCACTAATGTTTAAGAAATGGTGAACGAATTTAAAACAAAATTAGCTTTCACAACCCTCCTCTGCCTCTAGAAGGAGAGTAGAGATTTTTTGTTTTGCTTAGTTTTTTTAAGTAAATGATCCACTGAATAGAAATGTGAGTTGGGAAGTTTGCTATCTCAGAAAATCTATGGGTAGAGATGCAAGTGAAGAAATTCATCATTTCTCCTTAAAAATCCTCCAGAATTGACCTGAGGACGCCCAGCTGAGCATTCTTTGAAAATCAGTAATTTTAATGGAAATTTTCATTGGAATACATGCAAAAGTGGTGTTCATATGCTTTAATTAAGAAAAGTAAGAGTTCTGTCTGACTACTAATAACCAAAAACAGTGAAACCATGTCAAATAATTTTATGGCTTCAGAAAATTATTGACCAAATCAATCTGGACAGTACATTATAACATAGAAATATTTCACACATCGGAGGGCAGGCATGTCATATTTCATCGCATTACTATTGCTCACATCAAATTTTTTCCAAAAATGATGGAGATTGCTGTATATATGTAGATCTGTGTGTACACATTTGTGTGTAGATAAATGTATATGTATACACACACATAAGGCTACTGTTCAAGGTTGGAAGTCTAAGACAAGAGAGAATTATTCATTGAAAATAACTCCAAAAACACTGTAGGTTTCCTCTGACTTCTAACAACTGATGAAAGATATCAGATCTAGTGAGTAAAATGTAATTTTAAGAGTTGTTGTATCAAGAACTATTTATAAAAGAGGTGACATTATAGACTTTATTAGATACTTTCCCTTCTCTGAGACAAAATACACAACACCTGCAAAATAAAGAATGGAAGGCTTGTTTTGGCTGAATGTTTTAGTGGGTTTAGTTCATGGTCAGCCAATTCCAAAACAGACGTGGCATGGCAAAACAGTGTGGTGGAGGAACGTTGTTCATCAGATGACAGGCAGGAAGCAGAGAGAGCAAGATGGAGGAACAGCCTAGAATAAAAATATAGCCTTCCTGGTTACACTCCCAACCCCAGTTACCCACTCCACCAGCCAGCCCCTAGCTCCCAGCAACACATTCAGCTATATACTCATCAATAGATTGATCCACTGAGGACTATGGTGACCCCCCCAATCCAATCACCTCTGACTGCATGGCTCCACCTGTGAATACATGAGGCTGTTGGGGGACATTTTAGACCTAAATTGTAGCAGACTTTTGTAATTTACAGAATTTGGACATGAAGATGCTCTTCAAAACTGTAAGCTCACAATTCCTGACACAAGAGGGGCTTCTTGTCACGGGTCTGTAGAGTGTGAAAGGCGTGGTGTTTGCTGTAGCCTCACACTCAGAAGAAAGAAACGGGAGCATGTCTTTGTCCAGGCTATTGCGCTATCATTTTATTTCACTTTCTTTTGGAAAAAAAAAAGTGGTGTGGATGGTTCTCCTTTAGCTCTAGTTTTCTTAGCATGAAAACTAGCAGAGACTGGATTTGCCAACAAATACTTACTGAAAGAATCTGTTGTCATAAAACATGATCACAACGGTCTTCATATAACATTAATCCATATCACTTCACAGAAATACAGTTTGAACACCAATGAGGACTATCAGAGATTTATCCCGTACAACACAGAAGGAGCAACCAAATCTACTGACAAGCAAAAAGATTTATTGATAAACATATGCTGTAAATGGGCAGACAGGAAAGAATGGCAAAGGGAGTGTTAATGGCAGATTGCCATTGTTTAGTTTCAAGAAACCAAAGCGTAGGCAGTTTGGAGGACTGCAGCCAAAGTGATGACTAACGGTTTCAAGAGGTCTCAAAGCAGGTGTCTGTGTCACTACTAAGCATTAGGGCTTCAGTTTGAAAATCTAGGGCTATAGACTGGCAAAAACAAGGCGAGATGTTTGTATCCAGAAATGCCAAAGCAAAATCAAAGGAGACATAATCTTGCATTCTTACATCAGGTAATCTGAGCAAGTTTGTTGATAATAAACATTAAGTAATATAACAACGATTGTTAATTCCTATCATCCTGTTTTGAAATCCTGTATCTCATTGTTATTGTTTTTGCACTGTTTTGTTTTTGTGTTCATTGTTGTCATTTTGTTATTGTTTTATTCTCTTTAAAATAAAAAAATACAGGGAAATCAGGCTGGCATCCATTCTCAGAAACTGAGGTACAGAATAAAAAATTAGTGAGAAGGAATAGTAAAAGTAGGAAATAAGATGAAGTGGGAAGTCAGACGAAGGTTATCAACAACAATGCTGATGATGTTCATATGGTATATTTACTCTGCTACTGTGCTGAGGCTTTTCAATATTTCCATCTCCATTTTTATCAGCATTCTGGTCTTATTAGATCTCACCAGCATCTCCCTTCAAGCTCAGCTTACAGTATTCTATGGCTTTTCTAGCTAGCATCTTCAAACTTTTCCAAACACCTCCTGTGACCCACTTCCAAAGGCTTCTAAGCAATATGGTCAGGTGCCGTCAGAATAACTCCTCTCCTGGTATCAAAATCTGTTTTAGTCACTTTTATTTTTGCTGGTTCATGGTCATAGTTTTTGATTGGCTGGGTCCAAGGTACAGTGGCATGGTGGAAGGGTCTGGGGAGAGGAAAGTTGCTCACCTTCTAGCGGCCAGGTAGCAGAGTGACAAGCAAAGACCTAGGCAGGGAGATACATCCTTCCAGGTCACACCCCCAGCAAAGCACCCCTTCCAATACGACTCCACCCACTTCCTATTAGCAAATCAGCTACATCACTGCCAAGATTCAATCAGCTTCCAAATGTTCCACTTCTGAATGTGGGTGGCATCTGTGGCACACCCTAGGTGTAAGCCACAAGATACTTGTACATGGAAGAAGTTCTTTTGACCCTAAGGACAGAAGTGATAAAAAATGAGAAATATAAAAGGGTCTTGTCTCATTCTAATAAACAATAATTTCCTTAGTGACCCTTAGTGATTGATGACTAAGGTCTTCAGCCTCTTGAAAGTTAATGAAAATAATATGTGATTTAAAGCAGGCCATTTTAAAAACTCTTTGGGGGAGTTCTTCATTAAAACACTGTTAATCAAAACTCAGTATTACAAATCTTAAATTTCCCTTTTCTAGTCAAACTGCAGTGGCTATGGCTTAGAACTACAACTGCATGAAGGCAGTGAGAAGTTTACAAATACAGCATCAGCAAAACCTTTGCCATAGTAAAGATAATGCATGATGTCTATGTTCCTTTTTATTCATGGTCTCAAGAATTTTTTCCATGTGCATACAAATGGTATTCCTATTTAATAATAAACAAAACTAAGCAGGATGTTACTGCCTATTTATCAAAAAATAAATAAAGTAGAACAAATGGGCTGAATTGGATTTTTTGACATAAAAGTGCTTAATTCTTTTTTTCCAGCAACAGCTGGAAAAAGGCAAGGATAACACCATGCTTCAGTACAGCTTTACTTTTCAGCTTGGGTGATTCCAGATGCTAGGATTACTGGGAAAATGTAATTAGTTTCAATTAACTAACATCTGGCCAAGCATAAACATTATATTTGGGAATCAGGTAAAGGAAAGCACATTTCTACTGGGCAAGCTTCCTGACAAAACAGGTTGAAGAAGATTAAGAAATTCTGTGTAGGCTATTGAGGAAGAAATAGCTTGTTAGACATGCCTTTTAAAACACATTCTCTGAGATTTTCTTCATCTCTGGGTTTCTGGGTTATCTTCCAGTATAACATGAGCCAAAATCTGTTTAAATAATACCAAGTCAAATCCTATTCTAGCAAATAACCAATTCCTCTAAAATCTCAGTATGGCTCAACTTCAGTCAAGAGTTCATCTATTTGAAGAAAAAAATTTTAAATCTAGTGCTAACATAACAAAAAAATTGTCCCCTTGCAATTACCTGTGTAATAGGATTTAAGTTTCTCCTTCATGGATTAATATGAGTAAGCGAAGAATTTGGTCTCATGGTAGTTCTTCTTTACATAGGAGCTGTCCATGACAGGATAGAAGATGAACCTCTAATTGGATATGCCACAGGTAGGATTTCATTCAGGACAGGGTTAGAGGCATTAAAAGTCAAGCTTCATTAAAGAGAACTTTTGCTTCATAGATGTTTATGAAACCATCAATGTGATACATTTCCGATCAAATTTGAAAAGTTCAGATATTACATCAATGCCAATTTACTGAACACTGACAACATAGAAACAGATTTTAACCTGTAACTCTAAGATGGTAACTAATTCATGTCTTGTAAGACATAGGCGGGAAATCATTTGGATTCTTGCTCATTTTTGTGTTTGTAACAGGCAAGTAAAATTACCTTTTTTGTTGTTTTATCTTGTTCTTTATTGTTGCTATTGTTTTGTTTTGTTTCTAAAAATTATCTTTAATAATTATTCATTATAAAGAAAAAATTTAAAAGCATGTTCATCTTTAAGGGGCTGAAAATGTGATCCTAATGTATCTACCAAATAAAAATTTATAAAGCACTTTGGCACTCTAATATCATCCCACTCCACAGACAGAGTTAGACTAGCTGCTGATAAGACATTTACACTCTTAAAGGGAACATTTTCCTCAATATCTGTTAGTATAAACAGAGATTGTTATTGACAACAAATTTTCAGCACTTCAGTTTATTAGCATCATGGCCATGTGCCCCACAAGGTCATTCAGTTACAGATATTACACATAGAATAAATACCACATGGCCTGGAGATGTAATTCATTGGTAAAGCACTTATCAGACACACACAGGAACACATATTCAATCTCCAGTACCACTAAATAAATAAATAAATATACACAAAATCGTGAAACATTACTATAGTGGTAAGACAAAATTTGAAGTTATTAAAAAATAGATTCAGATATCTTTTTTCCCATTACATTTATACAGATTAAATCTTCCCATTTAGAATTTGTTTTAAAAAGCATAAGTGCCTACTACTTACTCTATCTCCAAAATGAACCTCCTTAACTCTGCTTTCTATGGTCTCCTCCTACCAGAATCCCAAAGTAACATACTTTATCATCATCCACGTAATTTCCCAGATTAGAAATGTGGATGCCACCCCAGTTTCTGACTATTCTGTCATTAGTTCAGTCCAGGCTTTTGTCTTCCTTTGTGTGGATAACCGTAACAGTCTCATAACAGCCTTTTGCTTTGAGGTGTGACTTCTCATCTTCCGTCTCAGGCATTAACAATTTCTCTTTCACAGTCCACATGCAAAACTGACCACATTACTTTCTTAATTAAAAGTTATACATGACAATTAAATGTCTTCAGTGTAAAAGTCAAATTCTTGTACTTAGGAAGTAAGGACTTTTATTTCAGGGCCTTATCACCATTTCCACTTGGAGTTATACATCACCAAACTCCAGAGTACTGGATGTCCTGCTTTTAACTTTATTTCATTATGAATTACATCTTCTAGAATCCCCTTACTCATATAGGTACAGGTTAGGAATGACCAGAAGTGAGATTACAAGAGATTAGGAAGGCAGAGCCACCATTACTTTTCTGAATTTCATTAGCAGTTAGAAGCTATGTAAGAGAGAGAAAAGTGAGAGAAAGTGGTTTCTATTTTATAACAAATTCTGATATGTGGTGGTAGCCACAAAAGCTACCACAAGTCTACAGGTTTTTATCCCAGGCTTGCTTTGAAGCTGTACTCCACATGTCTTTAGCACTATCAAGATTTTTTTGCCAGCTTCATAAGTTAGCGATATTTCTCTAAACCTGTACTGGCCACCACCTCCTAAGATTGTGAAGGTCTAAGTCTTTGGGTAAATTCCTAATTTCTGACACTCCCCAAAGAAAACCTGACTTGATACTTGATGAACAGTCTTGACGTAATACTAATATACTTGAGCTCCTCTGTTTATTTCAAAAGTGTTTTCATGCTGTTCCTTGGACTGCTATATTTCTGCCCACACTAGTCCTGCTCTCCTCAAGATTCTTTAACTAATTTTTATTACCACGTCTACCAATAGGATTTCTCCACTATGCACTGCTTGTAGATCTCAAACCCTCAGCATTATTTTATAAATTACCCTAACGTATCATAATTACTAATTTATCTCCTAGAACATGTTTATCTAGCACCTTCCCTAGGAGGTGAGATTACCAAATGTAAGTACAATGCTTATGTCTGTACCTTCAAATATTGGCACAGAGCTTCTGAATTAAATCTAAAATAGTAGCCATATTACAAACAATTCTAGCCAACCAAACTGTCTGGAATTCAGATACATTAAAAAAAAAAAAACCTTTATCTTTAAAGACTTTCACCACAAAATATCCCACACTAACTCAGAAGGAATCACTGATAGTAAATAGATTACGCAGCTATTGAAACCCAAGTTTCCTTTTACTGCTAATCCAACTTCCATCACATTCTTCAGCCTCCTTAAAACCTCTGGTACACCTCAACCCTTCATCACTGGTACCCAGACTAGGTTTCTGAAATCCCAAGATTTTCTTGGAGTTACCTCAGTGGTCCCTGTAGAGGAGAGAAGAGACCTAATAAACACTGGATGGAAGAATATGACTTGCTATCTTTTTGTTTCTTGTGATACTAAGGATTGAACTCAAAGCCATCCACCAAGCTACATATTTAGCCCTCTTTCACTTTTTATTTTGATGAACAATGTCACTAAGTCACCATATTTCCCAGCCTGGATTTGAACTTGCAATACTCCTGCCTCAGTCTCCTAAGAGTGCTGGGATTATAGGCATGTACCACTACTATGTTACTCTACTCTCAATATATGAGATTCCCTGTGATTCTGATTTGAAAATAACAACACTGAAAGGTATCATTTAAGATAAGTTGAAATCATTGGCCTACAAGGTAATGTCAAAACTTCTTACAATAACTAGCCCAGACTCCATTAACTGTCCCTTGTCTGATTCTGCATACCATTCTCTGGCTATCCTTTGTACACTTACATATCACTAGTATGCAACCCAGATCATGTTGGTGATGCTATCTGTAAATAGCTTCACATTATTCTCTCTGAATGGAATGTCTCTCCCATTTCTCCTTGCCTAAATGTCACACATAACATCATATAACTTCCTCAAGAAAGCCATTTCTGCCAGGCATGGTGGCGCACGCCTGTAATCCCAGCACTCGGGAGGCTGAGGCAGGAGGATCATGGCGAGTTGGAGACCAGCCTGGGCTGCAAAGTGAGCTCAATCCCAGCCTGAACTGCATAGCGAGACCTTGTCTCAAAAAGACTGAAAAAAAAAAAAAAAAAAAAGAAAGAAAGTCATTTCTAAGACTCCAAGATAGAGTAAATTGTAATCTTCTCCATTCTTTCATTACATCTCCCCTATCATAGCACAACACTGGATTACCATTATGTCAATTCACTATTCCAGATTCAACTGGGAGTGTTCTAAGCAATATCTTAACCATCTCTTTGCCTCTTGCACCTCTATAGCACAGACAATGAATGACAGTTAGTGCTCCACAGTTATTGGATGAAATCTTCTACAACTGGAGACCAAACTTCAGATTAAAGGGAAAAGAGGAGGGGAAAGAAAATAGTAGGTTCCTATTTATTTAGGTCCAAGAGTGGAAATAGCTGATGCCCATATATAGCTCATTTGAGTCTCACTGGAACTCTCTGACACTGATGCTATTGTTTCCACTGTGCAGTTGGGAGATTTGGGATGAGAGAATTTAGATAAGTCACATGGAATTAGGAAGGAAATGAAGAAAATCAGATTTCAAGTTTGCCTGAATTCCAGCTCGACATCTTTGTGCCACCACATGCATGAGTTATGCATGTCAATGTGCACTCAGTTGTGACTTGAAAGAAGCCATCCAAGAGAGTACATTTGCCCTATAAAAGTCCGCTGTAACATTTTAGCTTAACTGAGTTTCCAAAATTTTCCTGGCAGCCATGATTAAAAATCATATGCTCTCCAGAGAATAGTAGTCTATTTCTAAGTATGTGCCACCTACTCAAGTCAATTTAATAAACATTTATTTAGCACCAACTAAATGCAAGTCACTGCATATAGCCGTAGGGGAGACATAATATGAAAAAGGTATGGTCCTTGCCCTTCAGGAGCTCATTATCTAAAAACATACATTAACATTTCTGAATGGAGGCAGACGGTGATAAGTGCTGTAAGAGAGGTACTTACAACGTGCAAAGAAAGCATAAAGCAGGGAGAGATTAATTCCAACTGTGGGATAATAAAACACCTTGGTAAATGTACCTTTCAGGACACACCAAGAAAATCTTTTATGACCCAAGCCAAAGGATGCATTTCTTTGTAAAAATAGCAGAGCTTATTCAAGAAACTTGTAGATGTGCTTTTTGTGAGCAAGAATAGAATTTAGCTACAATGGAAAGTACCCTACCAATATGTGTTTTCCACAGCAACTGGGGAAACACATGTGTCTATTTATGTCAAAAGCTCTCAGTCTATTTAAATGTAACTTACATGGTCCCACCTACACATACACAACCATTCATAGGATTTCTTTTCAGTTCACTTGAATTCTTGAAGACTCTGAATAGTCAGTCTTGAAGCAGGAAATATAGGAAGTTTCAAAGAAAACAGTTCAGCCTGACCAGTGAAGGATGAAGGTAAAAGAGATTCTTTTCATTTTTAATTTTAACAAGAAACAGCTACAATATATTAGCTAGTTGACACCTTGCTTCAAAGATCTTAAATGCCCATGAATGAAGCTAACAATGCGAAATGACTTCCCCTACTTGCCAAGTAAATTGACTAGGCCCTGGCTTCCCTGTACCAATTTAAAGTAAACTGAAAGTAAAAGTGAAACCACAGAAAATTCATACAATTCCTAGGCTAAAGGATCACTCACAGAATTGATGCTGTTGTTTAGAAGTCCATAGGACACTGTATGTACAAAGGAAAACAGTTCATTTACATTCATGATATTTTAAAATAAGAAAGCCCTGACTTCATGTAAAAATACGTCATAGAAGATAAGGGCCTTTTGAAAAAGTGAAAGGTTTTCTTCAGGTTAAGGTATCAATAGAACAAATGTGAACGAACCAAAGATCAGTGTGTTTTTATTTCTAAAAGCCATCTCCTTAGGGCTGGGGATTTAGCTCAGCGGCAAAGCGCCTGCCTGGCAAGCGCAAGGTCGTGAGTTCGGTTCCCGGTACTGGAGAAAAACAAAAAAAACAAAAAAAAAAAAACCACAATTATAAAAGCCATCTCCTTGATAGGATCTTCATATATTACAGGGGTGAACAAGCTGAAATTCCCCCAAAGCTACTGGCCCAACAAAAGGTTTTGCTTGAGTGAAATCTGAAATCTGCTTTAGACGGAACAAGAAGTGGATGAAGAAGTACCCTGACTTCATTGCCTCCCAATTTCTTTGAAGCCTTTCTACTGCAGTTATTCTGTCTCTGTACATCCCCAGTCCTTCATTTCTAACATCTACTTCCCTATAGTTTCCAATCTGAAAATTAGCTTGAGAGAAAAGCCCATTGCTGATACTATGTTATTAAAATAGTCTTTTCCTTCCATTTAATTGCATCGAGCAGCTTATAATAGCTTTCCACTTTGCACCACTGTTTGTGCTTTTTAATATAGTTGGCCTGGCTCTTGTACCACTCATTGCTACCGTACTGAAATATTCTCAGTGTTTACCAGTTATATCTGATTGCCTCTTCCCAGTTCTTATAATGTTAATATGTTTTCTTTATTTGACTCTAGTACTGCTTGTTAGGTGGAAATCATTTTGTGCCAACTCCTGACATCTTGCAGTAAAAGGACTCAGCTATGTTGGATGAAAACCAGGCCTGTCAAGCCCACCTTCATCTCCCTCTCTGGAGCAGAGACACCTGCAGAATACTCTCCACTTTCCTGTGTCAACATCCTAGCCCCTCTGGTGCCTGTGCCAGCCTCTCTGAATGTGATGTTGACTGTGATCAGATCAATAAATTGTCCCCACTTGAAGACCCTCTTAGCATCCCTCTTAGGATCTCATGTGTCTCCTGGCAAAGCAAAGCAATATTGTTATCATTGTGTTTTTAATTTTTCTTCCTTTTCTATATTAATTTGCTCAAAACCTAGGCATCTAAGAAGAGTATCTCATCAACATCATCACAATATTTTGTTTTCAGAAACTACACCTCTATAACTTCAATATAAGCTTCTATTTTTCTTCCCACTTCTCTGATATTTCCTTTCCATTTTTATTTATTTTTGTAACTGATTTTTCTTTGCACAAAGATGTCATGTTGAATATACTGTTTCACTCTTTCACCCCCCCCCCTTACAGCATCCACACACACATAATTACATGTATACAATAGTATGCATATATACATATATGTTACATATACATGCATATACACACTCATATGTATTCTCATTTAGCATATATAGGAAATTCATTGTTTTTCCTTGCATTGATTAAATCTTCAGATAGCTCCTCCTCCTAATGTTCATATTTTGCAATTAAAAATGATCCTTAAGGAAGGCATTCAGCCTCAAAAAGTGATGTGATCTAACATACCTATTATTTAGTTAACTATCTCAGCACTTGCTAATAACTTACTCTGTTTCATTATTAACATTCAGAGTGATTATATGTTCTCAATGAAATAATCATAAGACATTTCCAACTATTTATGAATAACCTGTAAACCACACACAACATTAGATAAATAAGAATAGTGAACAAAACATACAAGAATTTCACAGAGAATTATATTCTAGAAGAAAAGACATACTTAACACCAAAATTATGTTATGAACAAAGAAGTGATATGATAATAAATAGCAGAAGGAACTGATTTACATTGGTAAGTAACAGAATGTGACATTTGACTTGACAAGGAAGTGACATTTGACTTGACACCTGAACAATCAAGGTAAGCTGAGAGCAGAGAGATATTATAGTTCTCAGTGAGATAATAGATAATTATTTTACTCTGCTTGTTAAATAATATACATATAACCTACAGTCAATTCAACTGCAAGTTATATGTGCTATAAAATAAAAAATTAAATAGTGTTGGAAGACAAGCTTTTTCTAGAATAATTATAAGAGAGCTATATTTCATCACAGTTGTAAAGTTATACATATAAAGACACATAGACACATTTCCTTAGAGCAATCAATTGAGCCTAATCAGTGTGTAGGATCAAGTCAGCAAAAAACTTCTGGGATCCTGTTTCAGAATATCTAAGTCTTCGCCTGCGAGTAGATTTAAAATAGACCTATGCTAATATGTATAATATATATGGCTTTCATGCCACCAAGATTACAGCAACACTTTGGAAATAAATTCAAAGTATGAGATTAACTCCAGCTTCAATCATTAAATATCCTCAGAGTAAAAATGATGAAGATGAAGACAACAACAAAGAAAGTTTCACAAAACCAGCACATGAGTGTTATATTCAGAAAGGCTTAAATTTATGTCTCAGACATTTCTCTTTTTTCATATAACTGAACTCCAAAATGTAAAACAAACATTTCTTGTACTATGACAGCAGACTCTAGACAATATTCCTATCTGGTCTCAGAAGAGTAAATTCCAACTTAATCTCTACATCAACTGGCAGCTGTACAGCCATGGAGTCTTATATTAACAGGGATTAGGGGACTACCTTGGAGCCTCTCCATGTAGGGTTCTATGCCTTAAAGCAGAGATTTAATTATTCACATCATTGTCATTGCATCCCTCCAGGACTTTCACTTTTTTAATTTAAGTTATGAAGTTTTTTGACAAATAACAAAATTATTATGTTAAAAACAGTTCAAAGAATTTACTATGTTTGTTGGGAGTTAAAAGATTCAGAGAAGATGTGCTTAAACATTATTAGATAGATACTGTACATCTTTTGTAGTTCATACACATTCTTTGAATTTGAATTTCTAATGATTACGTTCAATTGTCGATAAACATGAAATAAATATTACTTGTGTTGTTAAATGGGTATTTCTAAATTCTGAACTAACTTGTGATTTCTGCTTGATATTTAGGCAATTTCTTAGGTGATAAGCTTAGGAACAACTTTAAATACTGGATAGTACAGTTCAAGTCTCTGTCTACATTTCTCACCCCCTCAGTACCACATGCCTGTGCTTAATCCTAAGGGGACGGGTATTCAAAAAGTATAGCTGATTTTTCTGTAATTCCTGCTAAGGTTTCAACTACACAGTTACGAATGAAAAATGAACAAACAAATTGGACTTGCCAGAGCTTGCATCACCAGTCAAAGAAGCAGAGAAGGAGAACAAAGAGAAAAAGTTACTTGGCCTTGTCCCATTGTAATGCAATGCTGTAGCACATGGTTTAGAAAAAATTACCTTTACCTTCATTTATCCAACGCAGAGACCGATGTAGGAATCCAACAGGAAAGGACTTCCTTGCACCTAATGCCAGACTACACAGAGATTGCTGACAATATCAAAAGCTAAATTCATTTTGTGCTTTGGTGGACATGATTTATTCTCCTGACAGAGACAGAAATTCACTAGGGACACAAATGAGACTGTCACACTCATTCCACTCCTAAGCTAAAACAGATTGAAATGACGAAGTTTGGGGCTGGGGGTTGCACAAAGAAGTGGTTATTGAACTGCTCAGTTTTCCTTCTTAGTTAAATTAGAGAGTACAGTGGAGGCAAACATCTTTCCAGCTCTTACTAGGGAGAAATCCTCACCAGCGCTGACAAACACAAAACAAACAAGAAAGGAAATCCAATATGATCCTTCCAAGCTTCAGCTTAAGATATTTTTGGAAACTTCAGGCTGTTATTTTAAGCAGTAGCATCCCACTCTATAAATGGCTATCTACATTGGTTTCTACCTTGTTTACCCGATTCCTCTTCCTAAAATACTCTTCACCAGTCACCCTCAAGCCTGCTCCCTCCAAAGAGCAATTAAACCCCATTACCCTTCAGCAGGGGCATTCAGGCACAAAGGTCACTGACAGCCTCTGAAATCGTCATCACATAATCACCATCAAGGTGGCCCAGAGCTTCTGTCAAGAACAGCCATAGAGTTCAGCCTGGAACAGGGTCTTCTGGGACTTCCTACAGGGGAAGCAGCTGCCTGCTTAGTCATTTGTCCACAGTGTTTAACTGCGCAAGAATGGGTGTCCTTAAAGTGCGGGAGTCTCTGACACCCAAAGGGAGTAAGAATGCTGCTGTCATTTGCATGTCATTAAAGAAAACCCGAAGGCAAGCAGCGAGATGCTCTCCAGTAGCAGTGAATGTGACAGTCGTGAATGGTCCTGTGGCAAATCTCAGCCTTGTCAGTCTCATTTTTCTCTTGGTACCACCTCGTTCCTTTCCCTGGCTAGTCTGAGAACAGTGTTCAGAGGCCCCCATGATACAATATGTTTTGTTCTGTGCTCTTTTTCCAATTCACAGATGTGGTTAGGTACAAGGGCAGTTTTCATAAGTCACATCAGTCTATTAACCTTTAGAATATTGGTATTTTCCAGTCTTGCAAGTAAATAAATCTTATAAGAACAGGGAACAAATAATCCCTAGTGTGCAGCTCAGAAAGAGACTTTGAAGGCATCTGGCATGGCTTAGAAAGGGCAAGAGCCTCCAGCTTCCCTCCCAGTGCCTCTCCATGGGCAGTCAGCAGAAAGGTCTGCCTTGGCCCTCAGCTTAGACAAGCACAGGGAGGCAGACCAATGCTGTGCAATTAACAAATGTTCATTGAACGTTTGCTGTTGGTAAGTTTTCTATGAAAGAGAGAAAATGGGAATTATACAGTGCTCCTTCAGAATTGAAACAAGAGAGGAAAAGAAAAAGGTGAAAGAGGCAAAACCATACTTCACTGGTTTATTTACATTTAATGAAGCCCGTAATTCCTGTACCAAGAATAACTTAATTTAGAATGAGTTTTTCACAAAATTGTGGTGTATGAACATTTGGAAGTCAAATTTCATAGGGGCTTCAATATAGAATAGAGCTGAAATGAACACTACAGATTGTCTTCATTAATCTTCTCCATTTACTCATAAGGCAAATGAGAGTTCTGGGAAGTTAGAGGCAGAAAGAGATCATGTTCCATACAGTAACCACTGTGAACATATTTCTTGAATGAGCAAATGAATGGATTGGTCCAAAATTATCCAGGAGTCTAGTAGGAAACAAGAGGGTCTCAGAAGTCCCAGTCCTGAGTGTTTTCTTTTCATATTTTTCAGACCATTGTGATTTTTAGATCACTGGTGCAGATAAAATGTTGGAACCACTGTAGTAGTAAAAATATTTATCTAGTAGATGATAAAAAGAATTTTAACTAGAAAAATAAATAAATGTAAAGATGCCATAAAACCTGACAACCACTCCATGTGGATGAAAACAATTCTTATATACTGTTCATATTTTAAGTAAATGAAAAAAATACAGCTAATAAATTGTGGCTTCTTCTAGGCATACTTCCAGATTAACATTCACACATCAAGTACATTTCATTTTGTGTGTGTATATGACTTCTAAAAAGGTGTGTGCTTTGAAACCCTCCAGATATTTTGCCTCTTTTTAATACAAATTTCTCCTTCTCTTTAAGTCCTTGAACCAATAAATGTTGTCCAAAGGACTTATAATCTAGAAAAGGGAAGAAAAAGATGTATTATAGAAAGTCATCCATCCCAAAGATATAAAAAGTAGGCAAAAGACTTCCATTAGGTAGAATAAAGGTAAAGGATGATGGATAATGAAGAAAAAAATGTGGTCAGATCAAATGGTGAGATAAGAATGTTCATACTACCTTTCTTAAGCTGAAAGTATAGTCAGAGGGGCTGATCGAAGAAGTTACACAGGTATTTCCTACATAGGGAGGTTTGGAGGAATTCAAGAACAGAGAGGCTAGGCCCTCCTCTACTCCAAACACAAATAGTGATGGGTGCTGTATATCTTAGGGAAGCCATCATTTAAGTATGGTGCTGAATCCAATATGGCACCATGTACTCTGCAAAAGTAGCTATGGCTGACAGTTGTCTGTACACAGCACACTGAGCCATGACACTGCAGATGATTATGGAGTGAAACAGCAATCTTTGCCTGTGCATGTGTGTTCTTGTGTGTGTTTGTATGTGTTTGTGTGTGCTTGTGTGTGTGTGTGTGTGTGTGTGTATTGACTGGAGGTATATAGTAGGCCCACATATTCTGAGACAGTTAGTGGACTGTACTCAACCTGGAATAAAAACAAGGAGTGAGCAGCAGAGGCCTCTGAAATCCATGAACCTTCACATGTAAATAAATCCTTTATATTCACAAATTTTCCTCTAAATTCCCTTTACCTGGTTATTCTAATTGAAATCTGACTCTTCCTTTCACTTCGCCCTGTGAGGTTGCTCCTCCATTCCAGCACCATCTGAGTACAGCACCTCGCACCACCTCATCACAGTAACTCCCAACTCCTAAATGGAGGAGCACTACTCCTTTTCATCTCTTGAAGTATAAGACCTTGGCTGATTGACATTTCCCAAAACACTACTGGTGTCATAGCTGGTATTTTCCATCTTTCACATGGTTGCATACAGTAGGAAAGCTTCCAATACACTGGCTTTTTCTACATTGGCCCTAGCTCTGCACTTTCAGCACTTCCTCCAAATGCACCTAGAAGTTAATCTTCATTTTTTGTTTTCCACTTTCAGCGGCTTGTCCTGTGAGTCTGTCCCACGTCTCACCACAAGTAGCCAATGTACTTCAGGGATGCTTCATGTGGGAGGAGGTGGAAGAGCATCTTGCTTACTTGAGCAAAATTATACACACCTGTCCAGCCACAGTGATTGGATCTGAGATATCAACAGGTCCACAAGACTCAGTAAATATAAGGAGCTATCTGCAGTGAGCTCTTGGAAATGCATCTTCCCTAATGATCTGAGAAAACTCCAGGAAGAAGACCTTACTTTCCCTTGCACAGTGCTGTGAGATTGAGCCACTTGCACTTGCTTCTGTTGATTGTACTCTCATGCAGTACGCTCTGGGTCAAATTCTACCTGGAATGGAGTGAGCAAATAAATCCTAATAAGACAAAGATACACCAAGAAGAAGCCCAGATTACTAAAAATAAGTAAATAACCAAAGTTTTGGTTAGCTGAGATATAACAACAAATTCTTGGAAGAGTTTCTTGAATATTAACTTGATAATTTTCTAGAATATAGATAACTTTATTTTTTTAGTGATAATTCCAGTGAAAAGCTTATGGTAACCAGAAAACTAACAGCGTTACCTGCTGGAGGGCGTGTCTGTTATAGAAGCCGGCTCTCTCTTAGCTAGTGTACTGGATTCTACTGTACATGTAACAGGGAGAAGACATAAGAGAGTAAAAGAACAAATGAATAATGTAAACAGTCTTTATAACTTTGCTCTCCCACTCACAAAACATTTCAAGTCCCAACAAACAGAATCTGACTGAAAATTGGGTTATAATACATAGACTAGTGCATTTTAAAGGGTCAAATTCACATAAAATGATCATAGCTCTACTATCAATGAGACTTCCTTATGTGCTATGGCCCTCCCTGAAATTTATCTATCATTTTTCCCTGATAATCACTTAAGGAAGGAATTGATTCAGAAACACAGCAAGGGCAATTTTCAACTATATTTTATTGCTATAACGGCACTCAAATAATGTAAATTGCTCTGGTTTTTAATTTAAAGTAGGTCCTCATGCTTTCCCTTGATCGCATCTTGGACAGGTTTTATGGGCATGCAACGTAGGTAGTTGCACACTCCATAGATGAGGGAGAAGTCATATGGGTAAGTTAGTTCTCTTTCCTTGATATCTTCAAATTTTGATAGTATTTTAACTAAAAGATTCATATTTTCACTTTCCCTGGGCATCACAAATTATGCAACTAATCCTGCCTCTGGTCACCACACTCACACTCACACCTACAGAGATAGACAGAGACAGAGACAGAGAGACAGAGACAGAGACAGTGCTTTCCCCTTTACCTAACTTTAGCCAGGGCCTCTGAGCCCTCTAGCTGGGCCCTGATCTTTGCCCTTGACAATATGGGCTGGGTATGGTGTGAGTGTGTTCCCTATGAGCTCATATCTTGAAAGCATGGTCCCCAGTGTGGCAATGTGAAAAAAAAGAGGGCCTATAAGAGGTGGATCCTAGTCAGAGTTGGCTGGATCATTAATTATGTGGACCTGAGAAGGAACTGCAGTAGTTTTTGTGGGATCCTGAGTTAATTCCAAGAGAAATTTATTATGAAACAACCCTGTCTGTTCTGGCTTCCTCTCTTACCATGGACTGATCCTACTCTGTAGTGCCCTCTGTCATGAGGTTCTCATCAGAGACAAGTAAATGCCAGTGCCATGCCCTTGAACCTTCAGAATTGGGAGCAATGTCCTTATTCTTTAGAAAATATCTAGCCTTGGATATTTTATTATAGTAGCAGAAAACAGACTAATAGAGCTGCCACCCTACTTTTCCCCTTCCCAGCCTATTCTTCAGCAAATTTAAAGAAAATCTTCCACCTTTGATGTCAAAGTCCTTCATCTATCTTTAGTAAGAATCTTCTTAGACTAATTTTGCAGAAGTCCCAACCTTGATGTCTCGTCTCAGTAATTTTCCATTCACTGACCTCCTTCTTCTCTTCTACCTGTTTTACCTGTCTTATCAGATAAAACCTTACAAGTTAAGATAGAGCCAGCTGCTGTAACAGACAAACCCTTCAGTAGTTAACACAGTTTTCTGAATACCATAAGTTTTTCAGTGAGACTGTCATTGAAAAAAATTAACTTATCTGTTTCTTAGGAAATTTTCAAGCCAATATCTAGAGTCCATTCTCTGTTCTATTGTAATATATCTATGCAATTATTAAAATCCTCCCTGTATATTTACAAAATCAAAATATTTTTTCTTTAGCAACATACACATACACATCCATTCCATGTGCAAACACACACACACATTCACACACACATTTACTGAGTTGCATTCCTTCTTGAATAATAGCTAAAGTTCAATACCTAAAATTCAATAGACTTAGTCCTAAGATGTTCTTAGCATTGTGATTATCATTTTATACTCAACATCTCATTCAATTTTTATAATACTTTGGCTAGAAGATTTTTATTATTCTTACTGAGAAGCGAGGCAAGAGGAAATAAAGTAATTTGCCTACTTTTAAGAAGACTAAACTAAGATTTGAACCAATGGAGTCCAACTTCATTAACTGCTACATTATGCTACAGAAATGTTTTAAGTAGGCATCAGATCCTGATGTAAAAAGTGGAGAGGTATATATTCCATGCAGTTCTACTTTCTGCTTTAAAGCAACCTTGCTGCTTTGGTTTAGTACCATATCATATAGTCCACAGGACTATACAAAGTATAGGTAGCAGCCCATTTCCTCAGTGAAATGTAGGGCCATGTGGCTTCAATAAGAGAAACAAATCTGTTTCAAATTATTCTCCCCTAATATTCTACAAGGCAACTATGAGAACTAAAATTTATGTATAATATTACTCTTAATCTCTTTAAATATCAAAATTGGACTCATTCAGTTGCTTAACACTCCAAACATAATGTTACAGGAGTTGGAAATGAATTATTAATCAGAATCCAAAAAAATCATAATTGCATATTTATAAAAGTAATCCCTATCTTGGGTTCTGCACTTGCAGAGAAGAAAAGACAGCTGAATCTCTGCTAGAAGGACCCAGCTGTCAGCTCTTTTCATTAAAGCAAGAAACAATTGCAGATGTGATGTCTTTTAAATATACTTAAAATGCACATCTAAAAATATTTTGATATTTCTAAAAAATAAAACTGAGAACTATTAATAAACTCTTGTGTTATTAACATCAGTCCACTAGGATGAGGCAAACCTCACATACCCATTTTAAAAAAATAAATAAACCTGTGAATTTCAGCCGAAGTACCACGTTGATTGCTCTTAAGATAGGCTGCCTTTTCCTTTTCACTTAGGCACCTAAGCAACACAAACCACTGTCTAATCAGAGAAGATCCTTCCAGGGCTCTGTCACCTACTGAGGTTGCCCTTTCCCTGCTCCACCTCCTCACTTCTGCAGATGAATCACACTTTTTCTAGCAAGGACTCATTGCTTTGCCAAGTTCATGATTTGAAGGCCCTGAGAATTTTTATTTTCGTATACCATGGGTAACAAGAAAAAAGAATTATCACTGCATTTATCTTGAAACTATGTTCATCTTTCTTATAATCAGATATTTCCCCTTGGGTTGGGCATTAATTTTAAAATTTGAAAGCATTTTTGCCATCCAAAGTAAACTGCATCAAAATTTCTTTCACATTCCCTAGGATACCCTGTGTCTCATAGATCTATGCCTTTAATATTTCCTTGCCTGAATCACCTGGGAATTGAACCCTATCCTTCTAAAATATCAAAACATCTCCTGAGATGTTTTTCTTGCTTGCATCCTTCCTCAGTAATCATAGTGAGATGAACTGCTTCTTCTAAGCTAACTTTGTGATAACACTCTTGGCCATACTGTGTAATATTCACATGTTTTACCAGTACTATAGTTGCTTTCACTTCCTGTTACAATCTAACCCGTCACAACAATGGTCTCTTTTAAGAATATTAAAGAAGATAGAAATTTATGAAATTGTTCTGGGTTACTAGTAAGATTCTCATGCAACTGAATCTTACAGTCTGTGCAACAGTCTAAATCACTGCAGTGTTAGTAGGTGTTTAATAGCATAATTCCTAAGGACTATAGGATAATTCTGCTGTGGTTGAACATTTGTAGTATTTTCTCTGGTTGCACATTCCACAGGCGTCTACTGGAGTAAGACTCCTGAACAGTACTGATAGTTAGTACTTCAGAAAAGAGCCCCACCCTCTTGCTCTCTGAGTCCTCACTGCATTTTAAAGAGGAGACATGCTGGTAATGGTGCCAGCAAACTCAGCTCCCAAATGAGTTTTGTTGCATGGTATGTGATTACTATTGCTTGACTCTTAAATAAGGTCTTTCCTAGGAACAAATCATAATAACTTTCAGACCACTTACTTATTAAAGCAGCCATCTAATAAGGTACTATCTGATGATTCCTCAGAAAAAAAAAATCATCCCTAAAGCCTGGCCTTACTACTTCAACAATAGAAATTCACCTATGTACTTATTGCCCATAAGCCAAATCACAAGGACTAACCATTATAAACCCGTTTTTTTTTAGAATAACCTTGCCTTAATGACATGTGTGTTAACCTTAAGTTATAAGCTCCATCTGGGCCCCCTAAAAATACAGAGGATTTATGAATTCACTAATAAAGAATTTTAAAGAAATGTTTTTGGCTTACACAAACTTACACAAGCATAAGTTTTCACTGTACATCTGCAATAATGCAAAGTTTAGCTACTAAGTATATTCTGAGAAATGTAATAAAAATAGTAAATTCGAAGTCTTCAGTGTGCTTACTCACAACTGAAAAATGACAACTAAGCCTTTGACAAATAACATTACGTCATTCTGCATGTTTTGGGAGTAAATTTGTTTGTATCCTTTCAAAATTCTTTGTGGGTTTTTTTACTTAGTAAATTTTATAAAAAGTTAAATTTCTGTTGGTATTTCAGTATTTTACTCAAAGAAAACAAGCAAATGGACTGGCATGGGTTTATAGTATATAGAGGAGGTACAAACCTATAGCACACATACCACAGTGGGCATGCAGCGCCCTCTGTCATCATAAGAGGCAAGTTGCCCCAGCATCACCCCAGCTGCTGAGCATCAAGCACAGATACTCAGGTTTAATTGCAATGTTGCACTTTGCAATAAATAAGTGGGTTTGGGGTTGCAGTCTGGGCAGTCTCTAAAAGGTTCACTATCACCGGTGCATACTGTGATTGAAAATACAGGCCTCCACATATCCTCAAAGTTCCCTTCAAGACATGAAATGAAGGCTCTTCAGAAAAAGTAGTGCACCAAAGAAGTGGGAAATGGGGTTGCACAAAGGAGTCATGTAAACTTCTCTTTGGATTACATTATATAAGTTAAGAGTCCAAAAGGAATAAATGAGTTCAAATACAAACTATAAACCGAAAGTGTCAAAGACAGATGTTTTAAATGCAGGTGCTAATTTTCTATCTAGATGTTTCTCAGATGGGCAACTATCTATAGACTCAAAGTGAATCTCTACAGGGATTTATTTACTTAACAATAGACAATGATTGCTAGCAATAACAAAAAGACAGCTACTATAGTGTATATCTGAAATAATGTCCAAACACAAAAGTTAAGTATTCCACTGAAATACCTACTATTTTATTTTTTACTATTCTGGGAAATAAATTCAAACAGGCTAAATAATATACACACAGCACATCCACACGCAACTTTTATAACTGAAAAGATTATTTCTTTTTCATGTTTGGTATTAAATTTGGGATATGATCTACTCATTGCTAAATATTCTGAGTAGTTAAATGTTGACAAATCAGTATATCCATTTTATTTAAATGACCTGATAACCTGTCATTTGTATTTTATAAAATGAAAAAAGAATTTAATTTAACGTTTCACCAGTTTAATCACTGATTTTGATTCTTTTATATGCCAGTAATTTTGATAATATTTGCTCATAGAAAACAAATATAAAGCTTGTCCTTGCCAGATCTATAAATGCATTTATATGAATAATCACCAACAGATTATGATTGTGATGTAGCTTCCCAAATCCCTGGAGTGTAAGACTGAACAGAGAAATTAAATAAATCACAGTAGCTCAGATCAAACTAAGCAAATCTCTCTTCTCACTGGATTTTATATTAAATTCCACAAGGTCATTTGACTTAGCCTGAGGTTGCCAGGAATATCTGAGTAGTGACTACTAAGTTTCCTGACTTGTTAACCAAAAGTTGCTGTTGTGCCTTCTGGACCCCCACTTAATACAGTCCATTCACAAAATGGCAAAGAAGCCCACCTGGACAACCCCACTGTGGAGGAAAGGCAGCTCATACTGATTCCTATCGAAGGGGTGGCTGGTTTCACATTCCTAATAGCTTTCAATCTTAACATCTCCTATGCTTGTCAAGCCTCACATTTACATAGGGTTCATAAAAACACAATTCTTATAACCAAAAGAATTTCAGTGAATGCAATTCATATCTAGATGCTTCATATTTTGGACTCCTAGAAAAAGGATATATGTGCTTAGTGCTTCAAAATTAGAGCTGTGTTCCCTCTGGATTTCTTGCCTTCACTCATTGAATGCTGTATTTAAAAGGAAGGACTAATCAAGAGTAACTTTAGGGGCTGGGGATTTAGCTCAGTGGCACAGCACCTGCCCGGCAAGTGAAAGGTTGTGAGATCGATCCCCAATACCAGAAAAAAAAAAAAAAAAAAGAGTAATTTTATAGCAAAAAGAGTCCACTTCTGAAGGCCTGATAATCTTATGCCTCTTATATTGTTCTAACACAAAACAGTTCCTAATAACAAGGCAGAATCTCTTTTTCTTTTGATTAAAGAACCTGTCAGCAAGAATCAGAACGTTACAGCCCTTCCTTATACAAATCTTCTGAGAATCTTGCTAAGCATAAAATGAATTTTAAAATTTATTTTTATTTGCTAGCTCATCCACTCTTACATTTTAAAAAATACTGGTAAGACTAACAAAAAGAATAATTCTGACCCATTGCCTATTTTCTTTGCCAAAGTCATTCTCAAACTCTACACTTCATCTCAAGATTCTTACTCACCCCTTCAAATGGCTCAGTCTCTCTGTGAAGTGTTCACATGCTGGTGAGCTGTGGGGACTCAGTAAATGGTTTTATTTGTCAATTTTTAAAGATTTTTACCAATTTCAAGGATTTTCTCTTTTTAGCCTAAGGAACTTCAACTACAACTAAGCAAGACAATGTTAAATTGACCAGTGTACAGGCAGAAAGTATGTTTCTCTTACAATTAAGACACACAGAAGAAATTTTTTGAATTATATTAAAATCAAGCAGAGAAATCTTCAATAAATTTCATTAAAACAAATCCCTCTAAGTCCATTTTAATTCATTTATTTATTTAATGATGCATGTATTCAACAAATCCTGACTGAGGATGGACCTTTTTTGAGGGTATTGAGTGCCAGCTTAATAATTCATAGATGGTATTATTATGGAACTAGGGAATTTTGTAATGATTTTTATCTATTTATCAATTGAAAGGTATACAAGTACTTTTAAAATATAACAAATATAATGTAAACATAAAAACAGATTAAATAGAAAATTGAGTAAACAGATACACTAGTCTAGCATTAACTTAACAAAACATGCTGAAAGTATATTAATTTGACACCATTCAATTTGTACTTTAAAGTAAACAAAGATTAAAGCTATCATAGAATGATATAAAAGATAGCTCTCTAACAAGATCTAATAGTTCTTAATACTTATTTCACTAAACAAAGCACCTAACTACATAAGGCAAAAACATGAAATTGGAGGAGAAAACATGGACTCACAAATATTACTGAAATTTTTTAAATATCTCACAGTAATTGACAGCTACAGAAAGTAGAAAAATCTATAATGGAATGCTTAAAATCAACAGCATTGTGGCTCACATCAAGTATTATACTATGTGCAAAAACTGCAGAGTACACAGTCTTCTCAACAATCACAGGAAATATTCACCCAAACAGACCACATTTGTTGTAACAACAAAGATGTTAATATTGCAAAGAAATGGAAATCCTGCAAAGCAAGCTGTCACACTATATTGGAGTGAAACCAAAACCCAACAGCAGAAGCATACTTAGAATACAGTAACTTTTCCCTTTTTTTTCTGTTTTTCTTGTTTTACTTCATACTTCATATATGAAGTTTTTCATGTAAGTGAAACTGTGTGATTTGTCTTTTTTTTTTTTTTTTTGGTATGGGAATTGAACTCAGGACCTTGCTCTTGTCAGGCAGGCACTTGTGCTGCTGAGCTATATCCCCGGTGAAACTATGTAATGTTTAAGCTTGTGTGTCTGATTTATTTCACTGAACATTATGGTCTTGATGTGCATTCATTTTTATCCAAATGACACAAGTTTATCCTTTACATCAGAGTATTACCCCATTATGTACAAATACCACATTTTCTTTATCCATTTATCTATTGATGGACATATAGGCTTCTTGCAAGATTTAACCATTAAGAGTTATGCTGCTATAAACATGTATGCATACATCACTGTGGTATGATGCTTTTAAGTCTTTGGGGGAGATACCTAAAAGAAAAATAGCTGAATCAAGTAGAATTTCTGTTTTTAGTCCTCTGTGTGGTTATATAAATTTACAGTCCCACTAACTTTGGAGAAGGGTTCCTTTCTCCCCACAGCCTTGCCATAATTTGTTATTGGTGGATTTCTTGGTAATAGTCATTCTTTCTGGGGTGAGATGAAATCTTACTGTCGCTTTAACTTGCATTTCTCAAATGGTTAGCGATGTTGAACATTTTTTCGTATATTTATTGGTCAATTGTATGTCTGCACCTGAGGACTGTGTATTCATTTCAAGTGCCTGTGTTCTGACTGTCTTACAGGTGTTGGGAACAGAGCAAACAAACAAGATATAGCGGTAACAACCTGTGTTCTTTTGGAATTTATATCATAGAAGACAAAGACAATTAATTAACTAATATTTTGACTAATATATCAAATATATCCCAGGTGGCAATTAACACAATGTCAGGAAAACAAAGCAGAGAAGTGAGGCAATAAATAGAAAGTCAAGGAAGGTAAGGAACTGGGAGACTTTAAGACACAAAGAAAAAAATTACACTGGAGAGCAGCATGAGAGTGCATGCTTAACTGCTGTGACTATTCAGGGAACATTCTAGATGAGAGGACAGAGTGTATCTGGAGCCAGGGAGCCAGGCAAGCAGATCAGAGGACAGAAGTGGGGCAAGAGCAACAAATTGGTGTGGGTCAGGGGCGCAAGTGTGAACCCTGAAGGAGCAGAGGGCTGAGCCTACCCCAGTAGGTCCTCCAGGTTACCCTCCATGAGGTGGGATGACCTTGATGAGCTCTGAGCAAATGAATGTTATGATCTAACTTAGGTTTCATTAGAGCTGCTTTGGTGTGTAAGAAGTTTGGAATTACAGCAGCAAAGCAGAGGAGCCTTCTTGTCTGGTACATTCAAACAGAACTTTGCATATTTCTTTCTCTGAAAAAATCTCTCAGCATCTGTTTCCTCCTGTGATAAAATCAAAAACGTACCTATCACATCTTCCAGAGGGAAACCCTTCTATAAATACCAAGACAACTTCCTGTATGTTAAGAGTCATTCCATCAACATAGTCAAGACTCCCTCTGGGCATAAATGCTTTGAGAGACATACTTAATTGCATCTAATTAAAGAGCATGTAAACAATCTTAATTTAAGATGTCTATGTGCGGATGGATTTTAATTATTTAATATTAAACAAAAAACCATCTCTGTGAGTGGATGTTTTCCCATAAGAAGGGTTTATGTAGCAACATTCTCTGAACTAAACATATCAATGAAGTGGTTTCATAACCAAGAAAATGCAAGAAAGTTAAATCTGGCACATGCTTAGAATTCCAGCATATTGGGATCAGATAAATCATGTGTCTTAAAATTTACAATTATAAAAGAAAATATTCAATACTTCTTTGTAGATCAAGGTGATTTCTTTAATCTATAAACTGAATCACCATAGGTTTCCATGAAATGAAAATGTCTAAATGAATTATTAATATATTAATATCAATATATTTATAGAAATATAATGATGACTTATATTCAGAATTATAACCTATGGTTCCAGGATTTATGACTAAGTTTTCTGGAGTCTGTAAAATTTCTGAAGTTATATTCAAAATCTTATGTATGCATATGTGCAGATAGATGTATATGTATGAACACATACATGAATTTTTCCAAAAAATGTGGCTAGAGATTCTATCAGCATTTCAGAGGAGGTCTTTACTCAGTAAAGTCAAGAAACAGGATATAGTCAATATGAAGAAATAGTTGCAGTCACAGGAAAAGTACAAATACAAACAAATGTTTTACTATTTATTCTGAAAGCCTTTTCTAGAGACTTTTAAGTACAGACTACTGTCGTAGACACAAAGAACCTAAGGCATGTTCTAATGCTTCTAAAACTTATGTTCTTCTCTAAAAGATAAATAAAATCTATGTTAACCAATTCAGTGAAAAGGCAAGGAAGTAATTTCAAGAACAACACACCCAAACTTAGTGAATTAAGTAAAAGGAAACATTATTTTAAAAATTGCTAGAATCACAATCCTAACACCAGAAATATGACCAGGTGTCGTAGAAAATGAGATGCCCTTTCTTGGTCTCCTCTCTCTCTTTATTCTGCCCTTCTGCTGTATCAGTAGACTTATAATTTTTGCTCCTCCAAACACTGGCTCAGGACTCTTGTGGATTACCATGATACTCATACTGAATTCCCAATTCTCTAAACTGACATGTCTCTAAGCCTAACAAAGCTTAACTCAATATGTGTTTCTCTTAAGAATACCTCAGTTCTTTAGAAAAAAGTAATTGATATCCTCAGTTTGAAATTGAAATCCATTCTTGCTTCAAGAAAAAGTAACTTTGTATGATACAAGCCTGTCCAGCTGGGCCTTTCCTTTTGAAAAGGGAAACTGGGCATATCGAGCAATGTTTACATAGTGCAAACTGAGAGCTCAAGCCCACCGACCTATCCCAGCAGTCCATGACTGATTGCCTGTTATGGTTTAGATCTAGAATGTCTTCCAAATTTTCATCATGTTCAAGGTGGGGTCTTTGCAAGGTTATTGGATCATTGGGGTGCTAAGTTCATCAGATTGATTCATTGATGAGCTCAGAGCCAAATGTGTTATTAGGAGGTAGTGTCTAGTTGGAGGAGTTTGTTACTGGAGCCATGCCTTTGGAGCATATGCCAGGTTCGGGTCAGCAACTTCTGTTAGAGAGACAAAAATAAAGATGCAAGAGACAGAGAATATCTTCTTTAGGGGGCAAGGGGACTTCACCAGAGTGGAATGAAGCCACAAACTGACTCAAATGCAGATTTATTGAGGAACAACAAAGGCAATGGAGTTCTACCGAGAGAAGATGTTTGTTTCAAGTAGCAAGGCAGGCAAGCAAGGCATGGTGACAGTTTGGCTAACTAATTAACCTTTATCTGATTGTCCCCTCAGGAGTTTCCTTGTGTTCCCCATGAGGTCCATCCCTGCTGGAGGTAGCAAAACATCTTGTCTTCAAGACATTCCAGCTCCTTCGAATTAGCAGTTTTCTACCTCCCAAGTCAACCCAAGCAGACATTGACCCACTGGGTGTTGCAAGGAGCTCCACAAGCATATATTTCCTTCTCTGCCTTCCTTCTTTCTGCTTCCTGGTGGTCATGAGGTAAGAAGCTTTCCTCCACCGTGCCATTCTGCCATGTTGTTTCCCCCTTGGAGCCAGCTGACCATGGATTAAAATCGCCAAAATTGTGAGCCAAATTAAGCCTCTTCTTAAAACTATGGATGTTGGATATTTTGTCCCAACTATGGGAAAACTGATTAATACAGTCCCAAAATTGATCAGTATTTGTTTTGTGCTTAATTTATAAAGGACTATATATAACTGATACTTAGTAAAAATCTAAGTTTGCACAAAACTTTCCTCTCCATTAGTCTCATGCATATGTTTAACATATTCTTACATATGCTTATAAATTCTCCCCTTGCAGTGGGCAACCAAAGGCCTGAAGGCAAACAGCAGCCTCCTTCCTCTACTCAAGGGCAATAACATGCATTAAAATAATAAAGTAGGTGGCAAGTGTCAATTGGGTGATCATATAAGAATGCTATCCTGGGGTATGAACACCAGAGGCAGCCCAGGTCTTCAACTCATCACTCCTTTATGTAACAAAATTATTTTATGTTGTGTTCTCTTGCAAGGTGTGGTGGTCCACACCTGTAATCCCAGCACTCAGGAGGCTGAGCCAAGTGGATCACTGTGAGTTCCAGGCCAGCCTGAGCTACATAGTGAGACCATGTGTCAAAAACAAAATTATTTTATGTAGCAAACTTCAAATTAACTGCTTTATAATTCCAAATAATATAATAATCATTATATATTTCCTGCTTAGTAGTATGCTTACTTAGTAAGCCTCATAATTTGAAGATCTTTTGATATATTTGTAATGGGTTAAAAATATCAAAGTTTATATTAAGCACAGCTCTTGCCTTTGACACATTGTACAGCATATGCCTGCATTTAAAAAAATAAATTTGAACTAAGCCGTCAAAGCCCAGTGACTGTACAGACAAAACAAAACAGTCACTTCTAATCTGCCATTCTATAGATTTTACTTGTCTTCCACATTGAAAGCAGCAAAATAGCTTGGCTAGGGTAAGTATTTAAAAATAAGACCTAGTTGAAACTGACTCTAAAGATAATCTCTGTGATTTATTCTTGAAATGAGCATAACTATTTGAATCTGTGACCCTTGAGATGGATGGATATAGATAGATAGATAGATAGATAGATAGATAGACAGATAGACAAATAGAAAGATAGATGTTTAAAGTTTAAAGCAGCAAAAGATTTTTAGGAAGAAATATTTTATCACTGCCATTGTTTAGAATTGCCAGTTCATGGTGATAATAAAAAGTAGACTGAGCTTTTTGTCTGTGCTATTACTGCTTTTATATTCTCTCTAGACAACTCTCCCAGGGTGGATCATTCCTCCTCCTGATTCTCTGTCTTGGGAGGTTATGTCAAGGAGCAAATGCCCTGGCAATGGAGTGAAAGGAGATTTTAATGCCAGTAGTATATAGGACATAAACACCATGAGCTGAGGTTTATAAAAGTAGTTATTGGCATACTGGCCTGAGACCCTATTGGGAATACTGAGTACTGTGCTATCATGAGAAACATGGAGATATTATTAACATGGAGATATGATGCTGTATCTCTCAGTCAATTATCAGGTAAGCCCACTTTTCCAGGTACAAACGCATCTGCCTGGAGCTCCTGGCCTTTTTCATACTCTCTAGGGAGGCCTAGTTGAAAGAGTATGTTTTGCCTCCATTTCCCTGTAACTACTGGATCACATAAGCAACCTAAACCAATTATTGAGGCCATGCAAATGCAATGACTGCATAGTCTGATGACTTTGTCTGCAGTGGGAAGTAAGAATCAGCGACCTATACTCCCACTACAAGTGGAATTGAGAGACAATGCTTGATTATGAGCAAAGAGGAGCTATTAAACAATGGTTATAGCTACCTTGTGCCAGGCTCTGTGTATTCCTGTAAAATGGGAATAGTAATACATACTTCACAGCTTGTGGTAAATGTCAAATAGAACTAGACAGTATTATTTATCATCCATCTATAAAGAACAAAAATATAGCCCCTAGCATATATTAAATAAAGAGTAATTGTTATCACTAATTTTTTATTGGTTTTTAGACAGGATCTGGGGTGGTCTTGAACTTCTTATATAGTCCAGACTCACCTATAACTTGCAATCCTCCTGGCTCAACCTCTTGATATTGGGATTGCAGGCATGTGCCCACCATGTCTGACTCTATCATTAACTTTTGATGAATACCTGCTATGGACCAAGTAAATCTTCACATAGGTGATACCATGCTCACATTATATTCACACTGATGCTGTGATTGCTAAATTTATGTATGCTGTGGTGCCCAATTAGTTTTTCATGTACCAATCTATATATCTCTGTGAGATTAACATTTAAATCAGTAGACTTGCTGAAAGCATATTGTCCTTCGTAATGGAAATAAACATCAATTAAGCAATTGAAGTTCCAAAGAGATTAAAGAGATTAAAGTTCCACACTTCTCAGTATTCCCAACAGAATCTCAGACAATAACCAGATGCCCTAAATTCTGTAGAGTCTTGCTCATCAGAAATAGGAGTTCTAGCATCATCTAGGAGACTAACTTTGGTTTGCCTCAGGAGACTGGAACGGCTTCCCTGAGGTAGTTGCCTCAGGATACGCGCATTCTCCTCACTCCTCACCACTGCACTTCAATGAGGACAGAATTGTGTCCAAACTGCTTTTAAACTCAAGACTTCATTGTCAACTCTTACTAAAATTTCCAGGCTTCCCTGTGCATTTATTACTTATCAGTTTCTTCCACAATTTGCAGGAGTACACATAGACACACTTCCTTTTTGTTCTCCTGTTTTCTGGAGAACCATGGTTAATATGAAGTATAGAGCTTGGTATCCAGAGTGTTTCTAGAGAAATAGAATTTTAAAGATGAGTTTTCTGAATTTGTCTAGGCCTTATGGAATTGATTCTGTAATCTAAATACATTTAAAGTCACTGATGCCAGGAGGGGTGGCGCACACCTGTAATCCCAGCACTCAGAGGCTGAGGCAGGAGGACAGTTGCAAGTTTGAGACCAGCCTGGGCTACAAAGTGAGCTCAAGGGTAGCCTGAACTACGTAGTGAGACCCTGTCTCAAAAAGACAACAACAACAAAAAATAGTCACTGATAACTTATTATTTCTAGTAGTAAGGAGGTCACTGAAAGTCCACAGAGTATTGTGGCAACAAATGTATGCAAAATATCACTAAATATTCTAAATCGAATACTAACAAGAAGAAACCTTTTCTATTAGAGCTGTAGGACTGACTGCTAAGAATGAAGCCCAGAATCTCTTTTGAATTACAACAAATGAATTCCCAGCCTTGCACAGTGACTCCTACTGAAGTAGAGAAACTAACTGAGAAAGAATAGGATCCCAAAAATTGAAATGCAGAAAACGAAGGAGATCCTGGTAAAACTGGAGATGCCCTAAATTCTGCTGAGTCTTGCTCATCAGAAATACATGTTCTAGCATTATCTGAGGAGACTAACTTTGGTTTGTCTGAGGAAACTGGAATGGTTTCCCTGAGGTAGTTGCTTCATTATATACCTGTCCTCCTCACTCCTCACCACTACACTTGTAGACCTGGAATCAGACTCCATTCTGAGCAGAGAACCCTAAAAAATGATTACATACAAAGTATAGACTTAGGAGAGATTCTAAAGGAGCTACATAAGTTTCCCAACTTATTCAGTCAGAAATCCAAGGGATACGTAGGAGAATGCATCTTAAGGGTGAGAAATTATACAAGGAACATAACACTGGATCAGGCACAATTGATTGATATGGAAAAACTAAGCAGAAATTATGGATTTAATGGTGCAGGTTGGTACGTGAGAAAGGTTTCTAATTATTTTATTGGCAGAAATGTGGGCCAAAGGTAGCCCTTAATAGATAAAGGTGAAATGTGAAATCTGTCATAGTATAATAGAAAAGGTATACAAAACCTTCTGGACATTAAAATGTTAGATTTCTGTTTAAGAACTGTTGACACCATTTCAAAAATGTTCAGAGAACTCATATCTTCAACTAGATGATCAACAAAACTGTGGAAAACAAATTTGTGGGGGAAATTCCAGCATCCTTGCAGCGTTTTATGATTCCTATTCTCTATAGGTCAGGAAATATAGTGAAAACTTCTTCCTTCTAACTGGAAAGGTAAATGCAAAGGAGAATCATTAGATCTTAGGGCAGCAGGGGCCAAGGGAAGCATTTACTTGCTAAAAGCAAGGTGGGTACAGTTACTACAATGAGAGTCAAAACAATAAGCAAAAATAATCTGATTTGCAGATATCTATGGCTAGTTCATGAATATGTTCCTAAAAATAAAATAGTGGGGGTATTAACTTCTTTATTCCATTAGTCCGGGTACAATTATTCTAGGTGAAATGAACAAAACTCTAACTTAAATTATAAAGAAAGAGTCTTAGACTCTCAGTCCGTTCCCTGACTGTTACAGAGTTATCCTGCTTTAAGATAGTATATATTATCTTTATTGTGTAAACAGAGAAACTGAGGGTCAGAGAACTTAAGTAACTTTTCCAAGTTCATTCATGAAGCTAATTCTGTAGACTTAAGAATTTAAACCTTGATATGGAAACAAATTTAGACTCTTGTTCACTAAACTCTAGCTCCTAGCAGAGTACCTGACCTGTAGTAGGTGTCTAAGAAATATTTTTAAGAGAATATTCAGGAGGAATTAAAAATTGAAGTCTCAAAAGATATTGATTACAATAAATATTTTAAAAGACTATTACTGATAACAATAAATTACAATAAATATTTTAAAAGACTATTACTGATAACATCTTCATAAACAGAAATCATTAAAAACATTTTTCTTCCAGTACCGGGAATCGAACTCACAACATTGCATTTGTTGGGCAGGTGCTGCGCCACTGAGATAATTCCACAGCCTCTTAAAAACATTTTTTAAAGTTACTAATAAAACTGATTTTGGAGACTAGACAGTTAGAGACATAAAGGGCTAAAGGAACCTGCAGTGATAATCACAAAAGTTTAAAGGGTGAGGGAGGAAGAGTAAGAGAAAAGGATGCAAAAAGAATTCAGATGTGTTATGTGCATGCACTAGCTCACCATAAGGAACATAATCATGTACTGTAAACATGCTCTAATAAAAAAATAGAATTTTGTAAAAATCTTACCTGTAATTTACGGTGACTGAGTTACTTTTCATCATTAAATTCTATTAGAACATTGGCAATGAAAAGTAATTGAGTCACATCAAATTACAGATAAGATCTTTATTTATACCAAAGAAAGCCTAAATGGAAAGGCAATCTATATTTTCCTGACTACCAAGTAATTCTATATTGACAAACACATAATTGCTGGTGTGCAAGACATGAAGGCAAACAACAATGTACCAGAATCTTCAGACAATGTGTATCTAAATTCAAGATAAATAAAATATTAATCTACTGTAGCCTTTTTATTCCAAAATTTTATTTTCCTACTGTCTAAATATGTATTACTAAATATTTATATAATAAATTTAAATATTTTTCTCATGCTGTGAGTCACCTGTAATCTTCAGAAGAGTGAATAGAATTATGCATGCTCTCTTGAATATCATTTGTTCATTGTATTTGTAGTATTTTCCAGAAACAATTATGAAATAAGTAGCAGTGTGCTCTTAACATTCATATAATAAAATTATAAATATTGATGTCATAGTGAAAAGGAGTGAGGCATTTGGTAGATAATTGAGTACTATGAAAGTGCTATAGAAGAGGTTAGTACCCTTCTCAAAACAGACAGGGAGCTTGTCATTTCAAACTAAAAGACTGCTGATCTCAAGAAAGGGAGAGCTCCCACCAGAGCCTGGATCTGTTGGCCTCTTGCTGTTGGACTTCCACATCACCAGAACTGTGGGAAATAATTAAACCATTAAGACTGTAATACTTTCCTGTGGTAGCAGGGACTAAGATATGAACACACAGAGCTACAGCTGGAGTCTCATTAAAACATTCAACTTATATCTTAAAATTGTAACTGACCTGCGTGGAACACAATGAGTGCTACCACTATTATTGTGTATATTTCCTTGAAAAATAAAAGACAAAGGAGTTTTAAATGTGGAAATTTGAGTATTTGAAATATGGGTTAGGGATACTTTTATTAAAGTCCAGATGTCCACATGGACCAGACAGTGAAGTAAGAAAGGATAAATAACATAGAAGGTAGAAATATTAAATTAAAGAATATGACCAATGTGGAAGGGGAAAAAAATCTCTATATTTCATTGAGATTTTCTCTGTGAGAACTTGGGCTCATTCATTGCCAGATACTTTGACTTTTGAAGAGAAGCCTAAAATCCAAATTTCATAGTATTTTAAATGTCAATAATAAGCTTTTTAATATTAAAAGTGGTGGGAGTGTGGCAGGATGTGTGAGGGACAAACACTTGGATTTGCCATATCTTTAGACCCATGGTCACCAGCTTGTAATTTCTAGTTCAAATGTTACACAAAAATAATTTAATATCATATTACCTTCCCTAACCAATAAGAATAGAGTCCTGAAAAACTCAAATGCTTGGTTATAAAATTGTGATCTATGGTTTAGTTTATGTAAACCAATAAAGAAAATAAATTTAACTCCGAATATAAAATGATACAAACTTACTGCAGTGTTACCTTATCCATGCAACAGGGTGGGCCCATTTAATTAGACAAACATGCAGTGCCCTGACAGGCAGAACATGTTCTACGAAGAAAAAATATCAGAAAAAAAAATCCTGCATAAGCAAACTTGTCATGGTCACAAACTGTTTCAAGTAAACATCATCAATCTGTTTTAAATAAGCAATACACAACTAATTAAATCCAGAATCAAACAGAATCAACACTTAAAATTCTTGCTGCCAGAACAGCTATTTTTTATCTGCAGATAAATCTTGGTTTGACATAGCCATAAGTTATAGTTTCTAGGCTTACACACACCCATGTCCCTTTTAGAAAGGCAACAAAAGCATTTCTTCATTATGTGAAAGTGTAATAATTATAGAATGTAGTCAAATCAAAATGTGTCAGCTTCTTAAGTTAGAAACAACTAGAGGTTTGGCTAATACAGTCAGCTTTATTGTTAATTTATATATCCTGCTTGCAGTCATCTCTATGATCTCTGATATTTAATGTCATCCTCTAGAAAGAAAAAGTCTACTCTTGTGGGGAGGCTTGTATGACCATTAACTGTATTTAAATAAAGATTTCAACATGCAAAGGAATTAAAATGTTCCTAATTGCAACTTTTTCTAGTTTCTGAAAATAACTCCTTGCTTCTAAAGTTCTAGGTGGGCATCCAACACCTAAACTTTTCATATAGCTCTTTTCCTACATTGTTCTGTTCATGCTTAAGGAAACAGTTAATGCTTCAATTTTTTTCTTTTTTCTTCTTGACTAATTTTACATGTTTATATCTGATAGTCTGAACAACTAATTTGAAGACAATTTGCAATATAACAATCATTGTTGAATTCCTAACATTTTGTTTAGTGAAGCTCTGTATCATTTCTAATATTTTGTTACTTTTTATTCTCTTTAATTGTTTAATCAATCTTACATCTGGTAATTTGGGCAACTTAGATGAAGATAAAAATATGTAATGTAACAACCACTGTTAATTCCTATCATTTTGTTTTGAAATGCTGTTTCATTTTTATTGTTTTTGTGTTGTTTTGTTTTTGTCTTTGTTGTTATTTTGTTATTGTTTTAGATTCTCTTTAAAAAAACATATATAGAATTCTCATATCACATATCATAAGTTTTACTTTCTTTTTTCATTGTTTTATTTTAAAGAGAAAAAAACAAAATAACAACAACCAACACAAAAACAATAAAAATGATGCAGAATTTCAAAACAAGGTGCTAGGAAGTTAACAATGGTTGTTATATTACATATTGCTATCTTCAGTGAAGTTGCCCAGATTACCAAATGTAAGAATGCAAATTTGATCAAACAATTAAAGAGAATAAAAGGTAATTTAAAAAATGGAAATGATACAGAGTTTCACTAATCAAGATAGTAGGGATTCCCCAGTGGTTGTTATATTGCATATTGTTGTCTTCAAATTAGCTGTTCACATTACCAGATATAATCCTGTAAAACGGGTCAGAAAAATAAAAATTTCAGCATTAACTGTTCCTTTCAGTAAACCACCAGATATTAGCAGTATAATTATCCCAGACATCCTTGTATATCCATATATATTTCTCCTTTTCTTCTTTCTTTCTTATCTCCTTTCCCTCAACCCAGTTGTTCCTTCCCTTTGAGCAACTTCTTTCCCTTTCACGATATCTATTGTAGCTTTTGGGTTTGATTTACTTTTTCAAATTTTTACACTAGGGAGACAATATAATGTTTACACATATGGGTCTGATTTATCTCGCTTATGAGTATGGTCTCTACTTGCATCCATTTATGTATAAAAGCCTTGAGTTTTTCTTTTTTATAGCTGAGTAATGCTCCATTGTATAAAAATACCATATCTTTTTTATCCAGTCTTCACTTGATGGGCATTTGAGTTGTTTCTAAGATTTAGCTATAATAAATTGTGCGCTATAAACATAGGTGCGCATTTATTGCTGTGGTATGACATTTTTAATTCTTCTGGAAAAACACTCAGAAGGGGAATAGCTGGGTTAAGTGGGACTTCCAATCCTAGTATTGTAAGGAATCTCCACACTTATTTCCACAGTGCATTCACCGATTTACACTCCCACCAGCAGTGGAAAAGAGTTCATTTTTCCCCATAGCCCCTTCAGCATTTCTGATTGGTTGACTTCTTGATGATAGCCACTATTTCTGGGGTGAGATGGAATCTCAGTGTTGTTTTAATTTGCATTTCTTAATGACCAGTGATGTTGAGCATTTTTTCATATATTGATTTGCCATTTGTGTTTCTTCATCTGAGAAGTGTGTATTCATCTCAGATGCCCATTTTTGGATTGGGTTTTGAATTTTTGGGGTCTGAGTTTCCTAAATTCTTTATATGTTCTACATAGAAGTCCTTTGTCTGAGGGACAGTCAGCTAAAATTTTTTTCCAATTTATGGGTTTTCTTTTTACCCTGTTAGTGATTTCTTTAGATGTGCAAAAACTTTTCAATAAGTTGAGATCCCAGTTGTTGCTTTTGTGAAGTATTTCCAGTGCAGTTTGGTTTTTCTTCATGAACTCTATGCCTATCCCTATGTCTTTAAGATTTCTACTTCCTCCACTAGATATACTGTTTCTGTTTTAATAATTAGATCTTTGATCCATTTTTACTTTATTGTAGTGCATGGTGATACACATAGGTCTAATTCTAATCTTCGGCATGTGGAAAGCCAGTTTTTCCAGCACCATTTATTAAAGAGGCTATCTTACTTCCAGTGAGCATATTTGGCCCCTTTGTCAAAGATGACATGGCTGAAGGTGTTTGCAGTTATGTCTGCATCTTCTAATATGTTCCACTGACCCTCTGATCTGTTTTTTGCCACTATTGTGCTGATTTGATCATAGTAGCTTTGTAGTGTAATTTCAAGTCAGGAATTGTGATGCCTCCTGCTTTACCTTTATTGCCTAAGATTGTTTTTGCTATTTTGGATCACTTCTGGTTCCAGATGAATTTTAAGAATGTTTTCTCTAGATCTGTGAGGTACACTAATAATATTTTAATCAGGGTTGCATTGAATCTGTATAACAATTTTGAAAGTATGGCCATTTTCACAAAGTTGGTTCTTCCTATCCATGAGCAAGAAATATTTTTCCGTTTTCTAAAATCCTCTTCAATCTCTTTTTTCAGAGTGCTGTAATTTTCACTGTATAGATCTTTTGTTTCCTTTGTTAGATTGATTCCTAAGTATTTCACTGCTTTGGATGCTATCATGAAAGGTGTGGTTTCACTAATTTCTCTCTCAGTAAGTTTGTTGTTTGTGTACAGGAATACTATCAATTTTTGAGTGTTGGCTTTGTACCTAGCTATGCAACTGAATTTGTTTATTAATTCTAGGAGTCTTTTGGTAGAGTTTTTAGGGTCTTCCATGTAGAGTATCATGTAATCAGTGAATAATGATAATTTCACTTTTTCCTTTCCAATCCTTATTCCTTTTAGTTCTCTTGCTTGTCTAATTGCTCTGGATAATGTTTTCAGAACTATAATAAATAGGAGTTGTGACAGTGGACATCCTTGTCTTGTTCCTGATTTTAAAGTGAAATCTTTCAGTTTTCAGTATGATGTTGGCTGTTGGTTTGTCATAGATGGCTTTTATCAGATTGAGGTAAAGACCATCTCTTCTGATTTTCTGTAGAGTTTTTATCATGGTGAGTGTTGGATTTTATCAAAAGCTGTTCTGCATCTATTGAGAAGATCATGTGATTTTCGTATTTGGCTCTCTTGATATGGTCTATTACATTTATTGATATGTGTGTATTGAAACATCCCTACATTCCTGGGATAAATTCCAATTGGTGGTGGTATATAATCTTCTTGATGATTTGCTACATTCTGTTCGCTAGTATTTTATTGAGGATTTTCCATCTATGTTCATTAGAGAGATTGGCCTCTAGTTCTTTTTTTTCTTGCTTGGGTCTTTCTCTGGTTTTGTTATCAGGGTAATACTTGTCTTGAGAAATGAGTTAGGGAGAATTGCTTTCCTTTCAACTTCATTAAAGTGTTTGAGAAGAATTGACATTAAATCTTCTCTAAATTTCTTGTATAATTCAGCTGTAAAACCTTCAAGGCGTGGGCTTTTCTTTGATAATAAGTTTTTAATTGCATTTTCAATTTCATTGACTGATATTGGGTTATTCAGAATTTTTATATCTTCTTGATTCAGCTTTGGTAATTCATATGTATCTAGGAATTTGTCCTTTTTTGTGGTTTCCATTCTATGAGAGCAAACAGTTTTGAAGTAGGTATTGATGATCTTCTAAATTTCTATAGGATCTGTAATTATTTCACCCTTTTCATTCCTTATTGCATGGAATATTAAAAGCTGTTAGAGAAAATAAACAGATCATGCATAAAGAAAAGCTCATCAGAATCATGGCAGATTTCTCAACACAAACCATAAAGTCAAGAAGAGCTTGGAGTGAAATATTCCAGGTCCTGAAATAAAACAACTTCCACCCCAGGTTGATGTACCCTGAAAAACTATCTTTCAAAATGAATGGAGAAATAAAATACTTCCATACAAAGAACAACTGAAGAGATTCATGACCACCAAACCAACCTTACCAAGAGTACTGCAAGGTATTTTAGAGAGAGAAAAATTATCACAACTTCAAGAACATCAGTACAAATGAATCATCAAGCAGAGCAAGCAATTAAGCAGAGGGAAAAAGTAGGGGACCAACAGCAGGAAAATAACATGATAAAGAAAAGCCAATACATATTAGCTCTAACTATCAATGTAAATGGCTTCAATTCACACATCAAAAGAAGCAGTCTGGCAGAGTGGATCAAGAAACAAGATCAAACAATATGCTGTACACAAGAAACACAACTAACACAAAAAGAAATTCATAGATTGAATGTTAAAGGATGGAAAACAATATTCCATGTGACAGGATCTCAGAAAAAAGCAAGAGGTAGCTATTCTATTAGCAGGCAAAGTAAACTTCGAACTAAGAATGATCAAAAACGATAAGAAGGTCACCACATATTGGTTAGGGAAAAACTGTAAGAGGGAGAGAGAATAATCATAAATATATATTCACCAAATATGGGCATACCCACCAATTAATACACATATTAACAGAAATGAAAAATCAAATAAGCAATGCCACAATTATAATTTTCCCTCTGTTTAATTGCTTGCTCTGCTTGATGATTCATTTGTACTGATGTTCTTGAAGTTGTGATAATTTTTCTCTCTCTAAAATACCTTGTAGTACTCTTGGTAAGGTTGGTTTGGTGGTCATGAATCTCTTCAGTTGTTCTTTGTATGGAAGTATTTTATTTCTCCATTCATTTTGAAAGATAGTTTTGCAGGGTACATCAACCTGGGGTGGAAGTTGTTTTACTTCAGGACCTGGAATATTTCACTCCAAGCTCTTCTTGACTTTATGGTTTGTGTTGAGAAATCTGCCATGATTCTGATGAGCTTTTCTTTATGCATGATCTGTTTCTTTTCTCTAACAGCTTTTAATATTCTGTTCTTTTGCTGAATTTCTGAGATACTTATTATGTGTCTAGGTGTAGATTTATTTTGGTTATGGCTCACTGGAATTCTATAAGCCTCACTTAAATTTATGTCATATTCTGCTCCAATGCTTGGGAAATTTTCTGCGACTACTTCTGCAAATAGTCTTTTTATATCATGTGTGTTTATTTCTGCTGTTTCATTGACATCAGTCTTATATTGTTTTTCTTTGCTTCAAATTGCAGCTGTTGAATTGTTATTTCCTGGTTCCTTGTTATTTTTAGGAGATCTTTCCTTTTGCATTCACTACCTGCAATGCTGTCTTCTAGGTCTGAAAGTCTATCTTCAGTTTCATTAAAGCAATTTTTGTAGCTTCAATGGAAATCTTAATTTCATGGATATCTGTTTGAATCTGTTTCATGCATTCTAATTCTTTTCTACATTGTTAACTCAATGTTTCCATCATTTTTGTATCATCCTCTAACTTTTTATCTATGTTTTCTTTATATATGCTGAGTAATTCTTTCATTTCTGTTGTTGTTTCTTTTTTTTAACCTGAGAGATTATTTCTGATCTGATTTCTTCTGTGACCTAATAGAGGTTTTTTTGTTTTGTTTTGTTTTGTTTTTTTTTTTACTTCAGTTGCTATCATTTCAGAAATGTCAGTTGTATGACTTCCAAGTTCTTCTATGTCAGTGTCTTCTAGACTTGTTCTGGGTAGGGTGGACATCTGAGATTGCATTTTTCTCTTTTGTTTTGACATTTTTGAAGCTCCCAAATTACACCAGTGGCCAGCATTGCTCCCATGATAGTGGAGGAGTGGGATGTGTCTAACTGAGGTGCTGTAGTCTCCCAGGGTTCAGTGTTATTTCCACAGGGATATCAGAGGCAGGGGCAGCTCACCAAAGCTCCCAAAGTTCACTGGCTCTCAGGGTTGCTCCTACAATGTTGGGACATTGGGCCTGGCTGACCAAGGACCCTGGAGGTCTCTGGGCTCAGCATCAGTCCTGCAACTTTGGGGGACATGGCTTGGCTTACCAAGTTTCCCAAAGATGCCCAGGCTTCTGTGTAATTCCCACAACAGTTGGAGCACAAGGAGCAGCTCACCAAGGGTCTCAAAGCCATCTGGAGCTCAGCTTTGCTCTCATGCTGGTGGGGGTGTGGGAAGAGGCTCATGGAGTTCCCCAAAGCTGTCTGGGGCTCAGCTTCACTCTGACAGAAAAGGTGCAGGACACAGCTCACAGAGCTTCCTGAAGCTGTTGGAGCTCAGTGTGGCACCCATGATAGTGGAGGTCTTACTTTGTTTTTAAATAACTTATCTCCAATGACTCTATTACACAATGGATAATAGTGATTTGGTCTTAATGCTGGATGACAGAGAACTAGTTTCACATTAGTCTAAATACTCAACAGTGTTAATAAATGAATTGAAATATGAAAAGTTGAGATTTACTGTTATAAAAGAAAAATGTCCTTTCTCATGTACATTTTGCTTGTTTTTAGTTGGTAATTTCCCCAGCACAGTTACCACTCAAGAAATTTACTAAATGGATTATCATATTGTTGTTGAATTATATGGACTACCGTTCAATTTCTCATTTGCTAACAGAATATATCTCTGAGAAATATGAGGGTGAGACACACACACAGTCACACACACACACATAAAGAAACACAGTGGCCTTTTAAACAGAATGATAAGTGATGAGAGAAATCTCCACATTATGTTATATTTATATTTGGGCATCCACAATTATTTTGTTATATTTAATTTACTTTTATCTCTTCCCTAGAATATAAATGTCTCTGAAAATATTGTTAAGGTTACAGTTTCTATCATTTCCAAAACTAAAAACAATAGAGTTTAACACTTGAGACATACTCAACTAATAACAGTACTTAGAAGCAACCTATAAAAATAAGTTTGCATAAAAATAACAATATACTCATAATCAAGCCAACTAAATATGCAAAGGACTTCCAGAGAGCTAAAATAATTCTGGATGCCCAAATATAAATCTGTACATTTTTCAAAAATTGCACAGACTTCAAACAGCCAAAATTTTATCTTTTCAGCAAAACTTAAGGACAGAAATCATAACAAACTTTCGACATTCAAAAAGAAGCGCCAGTTTTCATCAGAAGAATTTCTTGAACTCCAGAAAATACTTTTTGCAGATCCTTTGTGGGACTTGTACAAACTGTATAAAAAAAAATTGAAGTAAATGTAAAACCACAAATAGAAAAGCTCACACTAAGAAAAATACCAATATATCAAAAAGATAGGAAGAAAACCTAAAATGATTCTGATACATTAGAGCACTGACCATAGAGATGACTTAAAAGGCACATGGAGAATGGCATTACCAAAGTGGAAGAGTAGGAAAGTCTAAGGGCTTCTACTACAACAGAATTACTGAAAAGGTAATCATAACTATAAGAATCAACATTGTACAAAAAATTGAAATGTTTACAGAAACAAAGTAAGTCCCAAATCAGAAAAAAGTAACTTAGAAATTGCAAGAAAGCCTTATCAACAATTTTACTTTCTATCACCCCATCTATCTTCCCAACTTGGGAATCACCTTGAAGGTGTAGCCATAGTTCACAGAGTGGCACTATGGACACTTCTAATTAACAGAGTAGATCTTAGTCTCAAAGAATAAGGTCTTGCTGTTCTAGCTTCTCTGGGGCTGCCTGAGAAATGGATTCAGGGCATTTGCTTTTGTGTAACTTAGAATGTGCTCAGGGGAATGCTCAGAGGGCATTCTTAGAAAAAAAATGCGAGGAAGGTGAACAAATTAAAAACAGAGTGGAAAAGCTCAGGAGACTTTCTTTGGATAAGGATTTCAAATGCACTTTGTATATTGGGGGATTTAGAAAGTTATGTAAACGCAGGGCAGTTGGAATTTTCAGAAACACAAAATTTCCTAACATTTTACCCTCTCCTATTCTCTAGACTAAAAGGTGAGCATTAAGTTAAAGCCAAAATAGAGCTGTACACAGCCTGTCCACTCCTTCAAAAAGCCATCTTCAAAGATTGGGAAAGTTTTATATTCCTTCCTTTTCTCTTCTTTTTGGAAGAATTTTTTTTAGTTTAAAGAGAATAAAAAAGAATAACAAGATTTGTGTGCTTTTTAAAGTAAAACAACATTGAAAAGAACAAATATGAAACATACTTCTCCATTTCACACCTTACTCTTAAGCCATACTAATCAAGATCATGTGATATTGTGATACAGTTAGCATATAGACCAATGGAATACAACTGAGAATCCAAAAATAAATGTACACACCTATTCCAAAATGATTAGGGGCAAAGGTACCAAGACCATTCAATGAAGCAAGAAGAGCTGTTTTAACAAATGATCTGTAGCAACTGATATCCACATACCAAAAAATGGGGCTGAACTCCTACAACATATCATATGTCAAAATTAATTCACTATAGGGCAATGAATTAAACATGAGAGTTAAAATAAATCTATTAAAAGAAATCCTAGAGATAAATATTCTTGGTCTCAGATTTTGTACTAGGTTCTCAAATAAAACACAAAAATCACAAGAAACAAGAGAAGGGTGTCTTAAAATTAAACTTATGTTTATTCTATGACAATTATTAAGAAATTCAACACATAAACTACACATGGAAATAAAAGGTTTGGAACAATATGTCTGAAAATTATCTAGTAGCAGAATATATTTTTAAGAAAATTACATACAACACTACACATCTTCAAATGATCACTGTATAACATGAAAAATATATTAAATAAACAATATTGAAAATGTTGAACACAAAATGAAAAAGATACAAGAAGAAATAGAATGAGAGTTAACTGACATCAAGAAAAACAGAAGCGCAGGGTACAATCATGTTAAGAGGAAAGTAAAATTACAAAATCACCAAAGAAACATACATGTTTAAGTTGTAAATTTAATAGTTAAAATTGAAGAAACACAAGTATGAGATGAAAATGACATAAACAAATACAAAATAGTAGAAAAGAAAATAGTTTTACAGGAAGATATGATCCAAAATTTTTATAACTTGAGTCTCCAAATAATAAAACCAAAAAAATACATAAAACAATATTTTAAAATTTTGCTTAAAAAATATTCTGGAAATAAAAGACCTGATCTAAATCTGGTAGTTATCTCAGTACCATGTCTGGTCCCTGGCCCCTTCTGTCCTGACACTGTTCCCCTGCTATTCTCCCTGGGTCACCATGACCCAAGCAGTTCTGCTCCATCACACCCTTCTGCCATGATGTTTCTGGTCTGGTGCCAGGTGAGCACAGACCAAATCCCCTTAAAACATGAGACAAATGAAAACTCTCCTCTTCAAGTTGTAGCTGTAAGTTATTGTGTACTAGCAACAGGAAAACTGACTAATACAGAGACTTCCTTTCAAAAACAAATGAAAAAAACTACAAAGGAAATAACTATGAACCAAAGGATTCTTAATTCTGCCAAGCAATCCAATCCATCAACCATAAAGATTAAAAGTAAACCAATTTAAATGAGCAAAAATCAAGCAATTTATATCTATGAGCCTTTTGAGTAATCTAACAGAGAATGAGCTTCATCAAATAGTACTTAGATAATTTCAACAAAATTAACTGACACTGAAGATTTCATACATCCAATTTCAGATCCAAAGGTAAAAATAGTAGGAAAACATGAATTTATCAATTTCTATAATATCTGATAGAAGATAAGAGCAGAGAAAACACTTTTCAACTCATTTTTGAAACAAGAAATACCCTAATACCAAATCCAGATAAAGACATTACAAGAAAAAAAGTTATAAACCACTTTCCCTCACAAACAGAAAAGCAGAAATGTTCTGTAAAATATTCACAAACTGTATTAACAATGTATAAAACTTACACATGAGACCACATAAGATCTTTCCAACTTATGTAAGATACGTAAGGCTAGCAGAACATGAACTAAATTAATGAAATGCATCACATCAACAAGGTAACAATGAAAATCACGGGATCTTGTCAATAGAGGAAGGTGAACCTAGACACAGACCTTATACTCGACACAAAATTTAACTCAAAGTGGCTTATAAACCTAAATGTAAAATATAAAACCATAAAACTCCTAGAAGATAATGCACATGAAAACTTAAATTATTTTTATTTGCAGACATATGTTATGGTTATGGTTTGTGTCTGTGTCTCCCCACAAAGCTTCATGCAGTCATGGGGCAGGATTATGAATGTGAGTGCTGTATCCATAGGTATGTAGCCTGCATACAATATAAGGGAGGGAAAGAGGCTTGATTCTGTTCCTTCTTTTTGGTTCTTGCTGCTTTTGGTTTTCCACAGCCATGAACTGTTGTCCTCTGTCATGTACCGCTCTGCCTTGAAGCTATCCTTGACACACTATGAGCTAAATAAATATTTCCTTCACTAATTCTGGGTCCAAGGTGTTTTGCTCAGCAACAAGAGAAAAGTAACCAAGACAGAACTTAGTACCAGGAGTGGGATTGTTGCTGTGACTGTACCTAACCATGTATTCCAAGAGCTTTTGGGAATGGCTTGTGAGAAGAGTTTGGAAATGTTCAGAGATGTCTCCTGAAAGAGTAGAGTTGGAATGCCTTAGGCTATTCTGTATGCCTTAGGCTGTTCTGAATCTCCTAATGCCTTAGGAGACCAGCGGGTTGATAGAAATCTTGCTGGTAAAGACTGAGTTTGGGGGGTTTCTGCTGGGATGAAGGACTGCATTAGCTGTTGGAACTCCAGACAATGTGTATTATGGCTTGTCAAAAACCTCGTCTGCATTTTTCTCATGTTCAGCGACTTTACTTGAGACTGAGATTAAGGGTGATGGACTAATAAATCTGGTGGAAACAATTTCAAGGCAGTCTAATGTTGGGGCAGGGGCATGGATGTTGTTGGGGGCTTTTAGCCAGATTTATATTTCAAATCAAGGGCAAAGAGCTCAGCAGGATGATATAAAATGTTGTGAGTTTGGCTGAAAAGAAAGTTCCAGTACAGCTATGGACTGCAAAGATAGAGCTGAGGAGATCTGATTGCTGAGAAAGAACAGGAAAATATAAAAAATGAACTGAGGGCACCACAAGAAGCAGCAAGTCTCCATCCTTTGCAGTTTCAAGCCTGCAAAAGGGAAAGACTTTGCTTTGAGGAAAAAGCTTCAGAGTACCATGTTCCAGAATGGCAGCAGTGGCCGCACCATGTTCCCAAATGACAGTGGTATAGAGAATTTGTTCCTATCAGGTTCAGAGTGCTTAGGGATCTGGGTACTCAACCCCTACAGCCAAAACAGAAGAAAACCTAGCTACTGTTCATTGAAAGGAACAGTTAGTATTTATATTGTTTGATCAATTTTGCATGCCTGTATCTGGTTATCTGAGCAACTATTCTGAAGATAACCATATGCAATATAATAGTCATTGTCAATTTCCTACCATCTTGTTTTGAAATTCTTTATCATTTTTACTGTTGTTTTTCCTTTTTCCCCCTTAAAAAAAAAAAAAATTGTCATGCACTGAGGAAGTATTGCAGCAGTAGCCAATTTACCAGTATGGGAAAAAATATGAACTATCAAGTGTTGAAGATGGGTGATTTCTTGGGAGTTCTTTATATCTTTTGTATTATATCTACATTTCATAAATGTGAAATTACCCATTATATTTTAAATAAAACAAACTTTCATGATAGTGCTGGGAAGATAAATGCAAAATTTTAAAAAGGAAATGACATAGAAGATGTGAATAAGTATGCTAACTTTTGCGCTTAAAACAGAAGTGCATTGAGTATGAGACACACACATTTTTATATGTGTAAAAAATGACTCTGAAATTCAACTTAAGAATTGAATCTTCCCACAGTATAATTCAATAAAAATGATTAGTTTGAAATTGATATTTTTAAAATTCTCATTTAAAAATATATGTGTAAAATTCTGACACATGGAAGGGGAACTGGTGATCGTAATCCACCAGTTTTGGCTCAGCGCATTTTTACTGTCAGGAATCATGTATATAGATAAGAGTGATAGCAACAATACTCTGGTACTAAGGCCAGGGTAAAGCTGCAGATTTAACTTACATTAGGATTTGCTCTAAAAAAAGAGAGATCATGACCAGTGAACTGAGCATGTCTTAGGTCAATGCAGAAGCAATTCTGAGAGGTAATATTTCATCTAGTGATTATCAAAATGAAATCAGACTGTCTGGTTCCAAAATCTGTTTCACTCACTTATAGTTGGGTAGTCCTTAGGCTAATTTCCTGTTCTCAATGAGGCTCAGTTTTTTCACCTGCATAATGAGACCATCATTCCTCACAGAGCTGTTATGTATACGTGAGTTGCGCTCCATACACCTGGTTACTTTTTTTATACATTCTTTTAATTTTTTTTTTTTTTTTTGGTACCAGGAATTGAACTGATGACCTGTGCTTTCCAGGCATGTGCTGTGCCACTGAGCTATATCTCTGGCCCCTTCTTTTAAATTTTTAACCAAAAAAGCAATATAATTAACAAAAGAAAAACAGGAAGAGAAAAAATATAGCAGAAATAATATAATGTATTGTTGAGAGTCTAAGATTAGATTTAGAAATACCTGGTTCTAAAATCTGGCTGTGATCCCTACTGTCTGTCTGAGTTATTATTCTCTTGTTTCTGAGACAGAATACCTGGCACCCAAAGTTAAAGAGGGAAATATTTATTTATTTTCAGTTTGTAGAGATTTCAGTACATAGTCATCTAGCTCCAGTGTAGGTTGGCAGAGGAAAATCAGTTCATAGTAGGGAAAAGTAGCAAAACAAGCAAGGGGGGCAAGATAAGCCTCTTTCTGTCCCTTATGTTGTACCTAGGATACCAGGATTAGGGTGATGCCAAACCAGTCAGTGGACAAATTTAGTAATCACTCACTCTTAATCCTAATGCTCTTAATCCTAGCATTGCACCATGAATCAGTCATGCACTAGATCCAGCCACCGCTGAAAAAGCCCCACCTATGGCTGCATGAAGCTTTGGGGAAACATCTAGACACAAGCCATAACACTATGATCTTGGGCACATTTCTTAATCTCAGTCTTCTGGGAAATACATAGATATAAAAAGCACTTAGTGGAGTGATGTACATAGTAAACAGCCAACAGAAAGATATTTCACAAAGTATATTTTAAAACCTTACAAACAAATATAATATGAAATCAGTATGCTAAAGATAACAATATGTAATATAACAATCACTATTAATTCTTATAATTTTGTTTTGAAATCCTGTATCATGCTTATTTTTTGTTGTTTTGTTTTTGTCTCTGTTGTTATTTTGTTATTTTTTTATCTTCTTTAAAATAAAAAGTAAATAAATAAAATAAAAAACAGGTAGATGTGCTGGTGTACAGCTGTAATTTTATCATTCTGGGAGTCTGAGGCAGGAAGATTACAATTTAGAGCCTGGCCCAGGCAATTTAACAATTTACTCTGTCTCAAAAATAAGATAAACAAATACAAAAAGGCCTGGAGATTCAGCTCAGTGTAGAGGACCTTAGTTTAATCCTCAGCCTCACCACAAACAAACATACCAAAGAACTGATTATAAAACATTTAAACAAATGATTTCTAAAGATAGTAGCACAGACCTGTGGTCCTTTAACTAAAATTCTTGGACCACATACTTCAGAATTCAGAATTATCCAGATCTCAGATCATACACAGCAAAGGCCACACATTTTATGCCTCCACTGAGCTATGAAGCAACATCCAATAATCAAGCACATTAATATTTTATAGAGAAATGCACAAATATTCAAATTAAAATTTAGCTTTGGGAAAAATCGTAAGTCATCTCAGCTCAGTTGAGGTCAAGTTTTACATCCAAATATCTTAAAAGAAAGCTTTTAGTTTTCTAAGACTTGGGATTTCAGGGCTTTAGATAAGGGATCCTGGAGCTGCATTTGCACAGCTAGTAACAAAGCTGGGCCCAGAAAGCATTATTTATGTACTTGTTAACTGGGGGACTGTTTGGTATGAGAACATTTTCATCCAAACATCCTTGACTCTCTCAAAGAGTCCTAGGTACCTATAACTTCTTTGCAGAAAGATCTGGCAGGACCACAAAATAGGGCTATATACCCAGCAGGTAGCCTCATTAGGAGATCTGTAATAGCTTCTGTCTGGATTGGTTTCTCTTCAGCATTTTCAGGAGTTTTGCTTCATTTCTTCCCAGACTTTCAAAGCAAAAAGGGCCACAGAGGTGAAAAGGATTTGTTTAGTTGAGATGCAGAAGATGATGAATATGGGTCGTTTGAAAGGAGAAGAAAGGAGTTGAGTGAAGAGGAGAAAATCTCTCACCCATGGAGATCCACTGGGGCTATTTGCAATTCAGATGTCATTCCTGGAACAGGAAACATTTTCTAAAAGTTTCATCATAACTATTGACCATACTTCTTTTTAATGTCATTACTATAACCAAAGACTGTTAATTTTACTTTTTCCAAGAAACAGAAACCTAAATCATTTTCTAGATAACATAGGCTTGAAGAATCTTCAGAAAATAAATTGGTTTTACAGAAGTACAATAAATAACCATGCTTTCTATTGTTGCTCTGTTTCTCTAGGTTTACACCTAATTATATAACTTTCTACATATTTAATTAATAGAAGTAATCAGTGGAATGTTTTGATTGTCTGGTTGAAAGATTTTATAATTATGCTGACAATTATTACTAATAATTACTGTAGTAATTCAGTATAACTTAATTTTGCATGTATTGAAATCAATAAGGAAAACTACATACTGAGCTTGCAAAAACATTATTCATAATCAATTGTAATTTCATTCTCAGCAAATTTACTTTTCATATTTTGCATACATCAAAAGCTATGGATGTTTGAAATGCAAAAGCCTAGAGATAAAATGAAATGTTCCAACAGGCATTTTTAAAGCGATAGGCATTTTTATTCATAAATATAAATCTCATCACCATCTAAAATAGCATATACTTCTTCAGCAACATCACTCAGGATGCCAATTTTGGAAAATTATTACTTTCCAAATATTAATTTTTTTTTATTTCAAACCTTACAAAGCACCCTACTGATCTATCTACATAGAATTTTTATTATTACCTTCCAGATAACAGAAATCAGCACTTAGCCTATCAGGGCCAGGGAAGAATGGTAAATTTTAAACTCTACCATTCTTTAACAAATGCCTTAAAAATCCATGAGGGAAAATCAACAAGCACTTGTTTATTTTTTTAAAGCAGCAGTTGTTTAGGAGTCCTCATGATTTATTCACTTCCTCTGATAAGAATGATTATCAGACGCCCTCCATTTCCTTTCCTTTAAATAGGCCTCTCCAGAGCAAGCTTCAGAATCCATAAGGAGAAACATACCTGCTGCTACCTCTGTCACTGACTGACAGGGCAGCATTTCTTTATCATGCTCAAAGGTGGAAAACAAAGCTTATCTTTTCCTAAACCAAAATAAATCATTCACTGTCCAGTATGACACTAACTACAAAAGGTTTTATAAAAGAAGTTAAGGGCCTCTGTGGGTTTGCTGAAGAGAAAGAAACACCTCTCTCCTATGAGTGCCAATGGTAAATGATTAATGAATCAACAGGAACTAACAGGAAGGGCAGAAAATCAACACAGGGTCATGTAGCCCTCATGCCAGAAGACCATTTGTTTTTGTGATATTTATGTAAGATTTCTCCAGGCAAGAGCACAAAATACCATGATTGCAGGTCTAGGAGGTATGGGACCCCTTCTGCTGGATTCCTAAGGAGGAGCTACTGATCGATATCCTGAGGGATGATGTCCTGACACATGTCCCAGTGGACATCCAGATGGAGGTATATGGAAGCCCCTGTCCGTATGTGCTTGCTGATTTTCTTGTTAAAGAATGAGGTACCTTGAGAACGTCTTCTCTATTCTGTTTTACTGGACCAGAGGAATGGATCCTAACCTACACAAGATGAATAGTTAGAGAAAGATGAGAGAAGATGGGGTTGGGAGAATCTTACAATAAACAGAAAATAAAGCATCATAGAGTCAAGAAATGGACAGAGAACAAAATCTGCATCTCTATTTCAAGATTTGAAACTTTGCTGATATATTAATGATAAATTCATAAGATCTTCCCTTCTACTGCACATAACAGGGAATCTGTTTCACCCACAAAGATAAAACGCTTTTTAGAACAGAGAGACTTCACCTCAGCTCCAGAGAGGAAATCCAGTCCCTCTCTCTACTCTTTAAATCAGGAGCAAGCATATAAAATAAATTAATCAAATCACACTGAATTTTGGGAAATTTTCAATGGCTCAGACAAGGGAAGTTCTCTCTCCATCAAAATATGATCAGAGTTCTGAGGATGACTATAAATTTCTATTCTATGTCATTTATAAAACACCTGTGAGTATAAATTATTTATCACACTACTTATAACTAAGCTGGTTTGAGTTGGGCTTTCAATTGCTAGTGAGAAAATTGATATTGCTTACTAATAGTTTCTTCATCGGCTTTATCAAATGCACCTGGACAATAGAAAGGATTATATTCCTCTGAGCAGCATATTAACAGGGCTACATTAATTGACATGGGATGATCAAACCTACATGGCTGATGTTCCTTAGTATTTGAAGGACTAATAGAGGAATTATAAGGTAAATGAAAAAGATTCCCAACAACAAATGACTGAAATGATGACAGTTTTAATTAGTGACTTATTACTGGACTTGTCTTATTTTCTATGCCAGAAACTTCATCACTTATAATAGCTGCTATGAGAATGTTCGCTGTAAGTTAGACCATACTCAGATTACTATGAAAGATCTTATATAAAATGTGGATAGATATGGCCAAATAAACCTTTGAGAGTTTTCTCCTTGAGTTTTAAAGTGTAACTACACTTTAAAATTCTGTTTCATACCTTAATGTTGCCAACATGCATCCAAAAGCCAGTAGGTTCTTCTAAAATTTTAAATCAGATAACAATTCATCAGTGTGATGTCCAGTGCTAAGGAAGGCAACTCTGCTATCTGTGGCATAGTGAGAGGGCATAATGAATAGGTTTTTAAGACTGTTAGTGTCAATCAAAGGTTAAAACTAAACAAATAACAAATGATAACATAAACAAAACTATAGAATCCTGGATCAAAGACAGAAGACAAGGGAAGTAAGAACAGAAAAGTGTATCAGTTACTTTTCTTATTGCTGAGACAAAATACTTAACACTCGAAGTTCAACAAAGAAAGGCTATTTTGGCTCACTGTTTGTAGAAGTTTCAATCCATTTTTGGCTGGCTCCAAGGCAGAGCGGCATGACAGAGGGGCACTGCAGAGGAGAAATAGTTCATGACAGGCAGAAGGCAGCAAAGCAGCAAAACAGCAGTCCTCTTTCTGTTCCTTATATTTTATTTGAACTCACACCAAGGGTTAGGCACCCTTAATCCTAGCAACCCACCATGAATCAATCCTAGCATCACATCTTTAACCCCTGCATCAGACACTCTAGATCCATTCACCTCACAAAATCTCCACCTATGACTATATGAGGCTTTGGAGGATGTGTAGATAAAAGATACAACAAAACTGAAAAGTGAAAAGTAGGTGGTATGTCTGCCTCAACTCTATTAAGCCCACTCTCAAGTTATGTGGGAATATAGTCAAAACTCAGGAATATTTAATTCTTATTCTGTCATAAGACCTAAAGTTTCCAAGAGGATAAATACTACAGTTTTACACTTCAATACTTTCTCCTTATCTTCTCTGCAGTGCCAAGTTTCACATTTCTCATATAAAATTACTTGTTGATGAATGGCTTTCAATACAGATAATCCTAAAATGAACATGTCTTATTCTGACCAATAACTTATTTTTTTACCTTTTTTCTATGTTTCAATTATTAGTGGCCAACAGTAAAGATGCATCAAAAAGAACAGAATAGAAAGGCAATGCTATTCATTGGGAAATATACCTAAATAAGAAAAATTTAGAATAAAGGCAATGATGAATTAAATTTAACAAGGTTAGATAGAGTAGACTGATTTTTTCTGAATCCTTGGAGCCTAAGGAAGTAATGACTCATTACATATTTCTCAACACACTTCTATAATGGTAACAAAAAGTATCCTCCCTATATAATTATTAGAACAGAAAGGCAGGGGAAAAAACTGAGCTGGAACTGACAGTGATATTCCAAACAAAAATTTATGGAGATTAAGAAAGACATCAAGTATCACTTCTCAAATTATATTACATTAGTTCATGAAATTAAAGGATTTTACGACTACATTTCAACTTTAAATATTTTATCATAGGTAGACACAAGTCTCATTTTCAAGTCTTTGTTGTGGACACTGATGTGGGTTATGTGATAATAATATTCTTCTCCTCTTTAGCACCTAAAGAATTTTATAATTCTCAGTGAGAAAGGTGACACTAGTAGAAGAGTATAAGATATGGCTTTTCCTTTAGGCTAGATTTATAAATTCAGCACAGAGGTTCTTCTCCAGATTGTGGAAGACAGGTCAAGTATAGCTGTATTGATCAACATTGTAGATATTCTTTGGGGTAAGCAAAGAAATGAACTCTGGTTACATTAAAAACACTATGTAAGCAATTAAAAGTATATTAGCAGCCTCTCCAAATCATAGAAAAATCAAGTTTAGGAATTTGCAGAGACCAGACATGTTTATAATGTAGGAAGCAGGAGGTGCCCATAGTCTCTTCTCAAAAGAATGAGCTCCAAGAATTTTTTGTCTCTGTGTCACTCAAACCAATATTAAAATTCCAGGGAGAAAAATCCCATGAACCTAGCTTAGTTCTTAGTGAGAAGGGTTATGGCACCTTGGGTAATTGCTGAACTACACTGTATACATGGACAGAATAACTGATCTCTCCCTCAGGGGTTCAGTTACTAAAAGAACTGGTGTTGTGCCATTTAAAAATGATAAATATCTACTACTACAATTAGAAGTCTAAATCAGGCTTTAGACAGTGAGAGCAATGTTAATTTTACCATCTGTTAAAATAAATCAGTCAGTTTTTTTCTATTCTGTTGAACATAAAAATAGTTGCTAGTCACTCATCAGAAAAGTTATTTTATTTTTATTTTGCTTAATTTTACTTGTAGACAAGCTAAGGACTGCACTAGAGCTTAGTATTAATATGAAGTTTCAAAATGGTTGGATATATTATGATCATATTAGTTCATGAAATTAAAGGATTTTACAACTATACTTCAACTTTAAATTTTTTATCGTACAAGGACACGTCTCATTTTCAAGTCTTTGCTGTGTATACCAATGTGAGTTATATGATAAGTGCAAAGATGTTATAACAGAAGAATAACAAGATTAGCTGTAGGCCGGAAATAAGAAAGTTACTAATACTACAATATTAATCATTGAGGGGTTGTTCTAGCTCTTTTCAGACTTTAACTGGAACATTCATTTTCATTGTTGCCTTCCCATGAGATAGGAAAACTAACAATCCCAGACTATGATAGCAGCAGAAAATATTGATTTGTTTTTGTCTACTTCTTCAATAATACAGCAAAATAATAGCTAACCAATGTAAACACTACGTTTCTCATATCTTCTTGTAAAGGTCATGTGTCTAATTTGTGGCAGATGAGATATTCATGAAACATTTTTGGAATCTTGTCAATAAGATTTTGCAAATATTCTTTGTCTTTTTTTCTGTGCAGTTTCTTTCCTGCCAGTTAGTACATGAATGGGAAGGTTGGAGCTAGAGCAGAAATCTTGGATTATGAGTCATTTTGGGACTGGATCCTTGTCACATCCTAAGAACAAGATAAAGCTGAGCTTAGTGGTGCATGCCTGTAATTCTAGTACTCTGGAAGACTGAGACAGGAAGATCATAAGTCTGAGACTAGATTGTGCAACACAGTGATTTAGCAAGACCCGAGGTAAATATTAAAAAAGTGCCATGTGTATTACTCAGTACAAAGGCCTTGGTTTAATCCCTAGTCCTGGAAAAAGAAAAAGACAGAATAAATCTGAGTCTTTCAACACTGTGGAGCACAAGTATCCTTAGATTATGTCTTTTTTAAGATTATCCTTGTAGTTGGGATTTCTGTTAGAAAGAGACAAATCCAGTCCTAAAGATATAACTTCCAACTGATCCTAACACATGTCCAACCAACTCAGACCTGGTCTTCATAGTCTCTTCCCCCACAAGGAAGCTGGCCTGGCAATGATCACAAACTACCAAATAGAGGAGTGTCTCCTCATTAGACCAACTAGTGTCCTTCATAGAAACTTCATGTTCATATACACTCTCTTCCTTTGGACCTCTTAATCTGAATGCCAGAAGTATAGCATTAGTTATAGTACCTTAATTTCTACCACCTGCAAAGACTTTCTGCAGCATGAGGGAATGAGGACAAAGTACAGAAGGAAACAAAGGCAGGAAGGAAGAGAGTAGAAGAGTGTGTCTGTCAGCTTTCTATTACTGTAACAAATACTTAAGGTGAATCAATTTAAAAAGAGAAAAAGTTTATTTTGGTTCACAGTTTTGTAAGTTTTTGTCTATTACCAATTGGTAGAGCTTCTCTGGGCTTGTGATGTCATAGTACATCAAGGGGGGGATTGTGTAATGAAGGAAGCCCTTACACTTCATGACTGGGAATTGAAGGAGAGCAAGATACTGAAATTCCAAAGTCTCATGCATGGACCTAGAACTCTCACTAGATTCCATTTCCTAAAGGTATCATACCTTCCAATAACACTGCAGAGCAGTAACCAATCCTTTTAGCACATGAGCTTTTGGGGAACACTTCTCCAAATCACAGAAAAGGGACAGAAAAAAACCTGACAGCATATGAGTTTTCACTAGCAACTTTACTAATTCTATGAGGCATTAATTTGGTTGGAGGTGAGCAGTGTTAGGATGAAGGTAATTTCAGTTGAGTTTTAGTCAGATAACTTTAAGAAATCTGTCAGCCACTTTACAAAATGGCTATTCCCAAGCAATAATCATTTTAAACACCCTATTACTTATAATTCTCCATCATATAGAACCTCCTTTAACTTTTTGGACTGTGGGTTGGTTAAGCTTCATTCTGTCAATTTGATTTGCTTGGGAGCCACCTCCAGGATTGGTGGGGCACACTTCTGAGTGTGGCTGGGTAGACTAAGGTGTTACCTTAGGTAGTATATCTGACCCCTTGCCCCTTCCTCGGTGCAGTTTCCCTGTTCTGCTTCCCAGTTACCATGAACTGAGCAGTTTTGCTCCACCACATCCTTCCACCATGATGTTTCTACCCTGAAGCCAGATAACCATGAACTGAATTCCCTCAAATAGTAAGCCAAATTAATCCTCTCATCCTTTAAGTTGTGGGACTCAGTTATGGTTTCCTAGTGATAGGAAAGCAAATATTGACCACTTTAATTCTAATAGCATATGGCCAATCCACAGTTTTCCTTTCTCTCTTTGATTTAAACACAGAGGCAAAGTACCCCAAATTCCTCTCAACCTTTTCTTTTATTCATTCTTTCAATAAACACATTCAGCACCTATTTCTGTGTACTAGGCACTGGATTAGACTTGAAAAATTTAAAGTCTACACAAGGGTATAAAGTTGGACGACAATGAATCATTATGAGTTAAATGAAGTGAAAAAGACACACTTAAGGGTTTGGGGGACCAAAAAAGACAGTTAATTCTCTGGCCAATCATGAGATTAAAAGCAGAAGGAATAGAGAGGAATGGGAGAGCCTGATGGAAGAAAAACATTTCAAAGATAGAACTTGGTAGAAATTAAACAAATAGAAAAAGTATATGACAGAATAACCCATCCCAGGGAATAGAGAAGCAAGAACCACCACCCTCATTGACAATACAAATTTTAAATGGAAGCCAAAAACTGTTCTTTGTGATATTTGTAATGAGAATATGAAGGGTCTGTCATGTGAAGGAATTTTATTGGAGGACTTTGAGCTAATAGTGACATGGTTTGAAATTATTCTAGGAGAGAAAAACTGGTGGAGTAGTGATCAGCAAAAAAATGCAGCATCTCCAGGCCCTGGAATTGAGATACCTGATTAAAGGGGAAAAAAAGAAGTAGATCTCTGGAAATTGGAACAAAGCTGACAGAAAGACTAGCCACTACAAAGAAGCTGAAGAAACAGCATAATGGAGAGAAAAGAATAAAGCAGTCTAGAAAGCTACTGGGGAAGGAGATATGTCCCTGCAGATGACATCTGCAGATGATAGGTAATCCCAGAGGGTTGCAGGAAGAAGCAAAGGACTAGGCCAATATTAGTAGCCTCAAGAAAAGTCTATGGTTATTTTAAACTGCAAAAATAGTGTAGAACTTTACTCCAAAAATGACTGCTTCTGCACAGCAGGCTAGAGATGGAGAAGAAATCCAGTCTTGCACATGCCATATTTGAATGTTTAATCAGGAGCCATTTTAGTAAAGGGTTAATTGTTTAAGACTGACCCACAGAACAATGTCACTTCAGAGTTTCCAGTGTTTTCCTAACACAGTTACTGGATGGCCACAAGAGACAGCCAGGGAGGTAGTGTGGGCTAGATATAGATCTCCTGAAAAGCTGTTGTGGGCTAGATATAGACCCACAGGTGCAGAAGGCCACAGGGTCTTGCCCTCCATGTAAGAAATTAGGCCCATTGTGTGTAACTTTCAGAAGTGGTTGGGTCTGAAAATGCTGGCTTCAGTTGCAACAATCTGCTTGAACCCCAGCTCCATCACCTAAATCCAGCACAGAGATCAATGGTCTGATTGCTATCTCCACCTACCAATGTATACAAGGATGTATCTCAGCTTGAATGATTGCCACAGGCTAGGGTGCTATGGCTAGAGAAGCCTCTGGATCGGGAATGTTCACCTCACAAAACTACAAGCACTACTTAAATCCAGAAGATTATTAGTAACTACTTTGAAAATCTGTAAGTTTGAGAATCCAGAAGGATAGATTCCCAGATATATATTTACTACTAAAACTAAACCAAGAAGATATAAAAAAACACTGAATAATCCAATAACAGGCAATGGAATTGTAGCAGTAATAAGAATCTCACCAACTAAGAAAATCCCAGGATCTGATGGATTTCCCCCACTGAATTCTGCAAGAACTTCAGACAAAATCAATTGAATGGGAAGTGCTACTCCCAAAGACATTCTTGGAAGCTACCATTTCCCTAGTGCCAAAACAAGACCATGATTCAACAACAACAAAAAGAGAAAGAAGAAATACAGGCCAATTCCTTTAATGAATATGGATACAAAAATCCTCAAAGACACACTTGTAAACAGAATACAACAAATCTTCCAAAAGATCATACTTTATTAACAAGTAGCCTTCATTCTAGTGATGCAGAAATGGTTCAACATGTACAGATCAATATATGTAATACATTACATAAACAGAACCAAGGACAAAAATTACATGATCATCTCAACATATGCAGAAAAAAACCTTTGACAAAAACCAATGTTAATTCACAATAAAAACGCTAAAGAAAATAGGTACATGAGGACATTATCTCAATCTGATAAAAGCCATTTATGGGACATCCACTACTAAAATCATATTAAATATGGAAAAGCTGAAATCCTTTCCTATGTATTCAGGAATAAGACAAGGATGTCTACTATCACCACTCCTTTTCCATATCGTGCTTGAAACATTAGCCAGAGCAATCAGGCAAAATAAAGAAATAAAAGGAATATTTACAGGACAATATGAAATAAAATTACTATTATTTGTAGATAAATTATCCTCTACATAGATGACAAAAAAAATTACACCAAAAGACTCTTAGAATTAATAATCACATTCAGTACAGTAGCATGATACAAAGTCAGCACATAAAAATTAATAGCATTCCTGTACACCAATAATAAACTTGTCAAGAAAGAAAGTAGGAAAACAATACAATTTCCAGTAGCAGCAAGAAAAATTAAATATTTAGGAATTAACCTAACCAGAGAAGTACATGACCACCTCACTGAAAACTACAATACTCTGAAAAAGGAAATTGAAGTTGACATCAAAAAATTGAAAAATACCTTTTCCAAAGCAGGCAGAAAAATATTGTCAAAATGACCATACTTCCAAAACTAATATATAGATTTAATGCAATCCCAGTCAAAATGCTAAAAGTATTTGTCACAGAACTAGAGAAAACAAACCTAAAATTCATATGAAACCAGAAGTGACTCAGAAGAGCAAAAGCAACCCTGAGCAACAAGAGCAAAGCAGGGGGCTTCACAATGCCTGACTTCAAGTTGTCCTACAAAGCTGCAGTGGAAAAAAAACAGCATGATACTGGCAAAAAAGCAGACGTATGAATCAGTGCAACAGAATACAGGATGAATAAATAATCCCAGCCACATTCAGCTATCTGATCTTTGACAAAGGGGCCAAAAACATGCACTGCATTAAAAGTAGCCCCTTTAATAAATGGTGCTAGGACACTGGCCTTTCTCATGCAGAA
>NW_004955457.1:4790440-4803049 GCF_000276665.1 Chinchilla lanigera
AACAAGAACAAGAACAAGAAGAACAAGAAGAAGGAGGAAGAGTCCAATAAATACAAGAAGAAAATGAAAAATGTTCAATATCCTTGGACATTAGAAAAATGTAAGTTAAAACAACACTGAAGTTCCATCATACTCCAGAAAGGATGGCTACCATCAGAAAATAAAATAATAACAAATGCTGGCAAAGCTGTGGGGAAAAAGGAACCCTTCTTTCTTGTTGGTGGGAATGTAAACTAATATAGTGACTATAAAAACGAGTATGGAGATTCCTCAAAAAAACAAAAACTGAAATTTTATTCAACTCAGCTATTGCCATTTTAGGTATCTTCCAACGAGTTAAAGACATCATATTACACTGATATGTACCTACCCATGTTTATAGTAGTACAATTCATAATAGCTAAATTTTGGAAGCAGCCAACATGTCCACTGATTGACGAATGGCAAAGAAAGTGTGGTATTTAAACACAATGGAGTACTATTCTGCCATGAAATGGTCAACCTGAGTCATTTGTAATAAAATAGATGCAACTGAGACCACAGGATTAGTAGACATATGGTGGCAGATACAAGGAAATCAGTTGGACGGCTATTTCAAGATTCCAAGGGAGAAATGAGATAGCTAGGACTAATGTAGATGTGATAAGAAATACTTTAGTGATTAAGCTCAGAGTAATGGCTATTAGAAACTAGAAGAAAATTAACACTTTTGCTCTAAACAACTGGAAAAGTAGAAACAATGTATTGGAGTGGAAATGACTGGAAGAGAAGTAGTCTCTAAAAGAAGACAAGGACATATTTTATGAACATGGACAAGATTTATGGACATCATACAGAAGATATCTAGACACTGAAACAGTACTTCTATGTGTGTGTGTGTGCGTGTGTGTGTGTGTGTGTGTGTGTGTGTGTGTGATTTCAAGGTTTGAGACTGAGTGCCTTCATTCATGGAGTGAATATAAATAGAAAAGAAGTTGTGAGTACTGAGCTCTAAGGCATTTTAACATTCAGCAATGGGTAGAGCAGGATCCAGAAAAGGAAACTGAGAAAACAGAGCTGCAGATGACAGACAATGAATTTCAGCAAGGATGTTGACTGAGGGGCCAGTGAGAATAGGGGTATAGATGGAAGCAGTACTCACATGCTGCTGAGCACTTTATTTCCAAATTTAAATTTGAAAAGTGTTCCTAGCAATTCCACTCTATCATTTCTCAGGGAGCTCCTGGCTTTGACCCTTTATCTGTGGTAGGTACTATGGTTCCAACACCTGACAGTGACTGGTTCTCTCCAGAAACTAAGAAAGTATCCTTTTAATGCTTAGCATCTCTTTCCACAGATGTGGTAACTAAATCTCATTTGATATCTACCAGGGGGCAATGGTTTAATAGGGCAAGAGATAGCAGAAGCAAAAAAAAAAAAAAAAAAAAAAAAAAAAACAGACTCAGAAAGCAATTACCTTGGACAGAAAATTGGGAGCTGTTTAAATTAGATGAAAAACTTTGCAATCCTTTACATTTTTCTAATTTTCTTGCCTGCATGACTTACTGTGTCAGCATTGCACACAGCTCAGGGATTAGCCCAATTTGAGAGTCAGTTCTTCCCATTTTGAAAGGAATTTTGATTGATAGTATTAATATTATAATACTGCATCATAAAAGCTATCAAGTATTCATTTTTAAGAATTTGTAGCACAAGTTTTCATTACATGGAAAGATAATAAAGATTGTCTGGGACAGTATAAATTCTAACATTGAGCAAAGTTGTTGATTTTACTTTGGAAGCAGAGATGAGAATGCCACATTGGTTAAGGAATTGCCTCTCAAGATGTGGTCCTTGGACCAGCAAAGGAAGTATTATCTGGAAATTGCTAGAAATCCAAATTCTCCAGCCTCAACCCAGACACACTAAATGAGACACTCATGAGGTACCCCCAGGGCCCAGTTTTTCATAAACTCTCCCAGTGACTGTGATGTACAGTGACATTTGAGAAGCTCTAAGTTAAAGGATAGGAAAGAAGACAAGATATAAAGAAGATATAAAAGAAGGGGAAGGAAGGAAAGAGAGAAAATGGAGAAATGCAAGAGCAAGAGAAAGTAGAGTAACAAAGAAAGGACAAGAAATGGGAAAAATTGAGGAAGAGATAAAAGACACAAAGAGGGAGAAAAGTCTGAATGGGAGTGACGCATAGGGATGCTTTCATCGTAATAAGGAATTAGATGTCCACCAGTTAAAGTACATAATAATTCCCATGGCATTAATAATTGTGTAAATTAAACACTTTCCATCTAATATGGCAATATTCATATAAAATTATTAGCCAAAAGATAGCTGTTATGAGAAACAAAGAAATAGAACAGTAGCACTGTTCTATTTTTTTGTTTGTTTCTCATTTACTACTCTTATGAAAATAAAAACAAGATAGCTGCTATGCTTGATACACGGTGTCAACTTGAGAAATTTAGAAGCTTAACTAAGTGGCTCAGCAGGGTTTCAGGGTCCTTACTTTGTAAACATCCTGAGCCTGTGCAAGAGTAAGGCAGAGATCTAATGGGTGTAAAGCACACACCGTAGGGTGGAAAGGTTGCATACAATATAAGGGAGGAGAAGAGGTTTCCTGCCTTGTGCTCTTGCTGCTTTTGCTGTCTTCTGAGCCTTGAAGTGTTGCCCCTGTGCTACGTCACCCTGACTTGGAGCCAGCCCATTACGGACTGAAACCTCCACAAAGTATAAGCTAATCTTTCCTTCCTTAATTTTGGTTGTTGGGTATTTTGTCTCAACAATGAGAAAAAAGTAACCAAGACAATAGCTCAGTGTTAAATTAGCTCAAAATAGCCATTTTAGCAATCCTTATTTTACTCCACTATTCATGGTTACTAGCCCTCAAACTCATTTTAGATTTTAATCCCCTTTGTGAAAGTAGTAACAGGATGAAAACTTAATCCAACTATGGCATTAGAGGAAGATCCTTTGGCTTGTAAATGAGATTAGATATGATATCGGGGTGGGGTTTCCAAGCTTAATCACTGGTAAATTTAAAAGCGGGAGTAAGACCAGCGTGTGGTCTGTTTCTCTCCATGTGTCACCCTGTGTCTCATGAGGACTCTGCCACCACCAAGACCGTTACAGGCTGAGACACCTCCACTTCGGACAAAAACCAGTACCCCAAATCAGCCTTTTTCTTTGTGACTTACCAGTCTGTGGTATTGTGTTAATAGCAAGCAAAAGCAAATGAAAACAATTATTTTCATTTACTTCTTTCTAGAGATTTTATACTGAATATAATTCATTTCTTGGCTTACTTTGATTCTGCTTTTGTATTATATCTTGCTTGACTTCCGTGAAGCCCACTTTGGAGCTCTATTTTAACCATACCAACTGACCTCTCATGAATACAAAAGGCTGAAAAAAGGCCCCATCTGAGGAGGAGTGAGACTGACTCTGCCAAGTTGTAAGGTTCAGCATTGTCTCCTCATCCTGGCCAATAATAAGAGATAGGACTGATACTTGTTCGGACTAAGACAAGAGTGCTTTATGCTTAGAAGAGCTATACAAAGCAGAGCAAAATGGCTTTTAGCATCATTTGACTTCCTTATGGAGACTTGAAGATTTCCTGGACTTTTATTACCCACAAAAATACCTGAGAGGCCAACTAATTCCAAAGATTCAGTTCTTCATCATTGTTTTTCTTATATAAAGAAAGAGCTTATTTTTATCCCAAGGAGCAAACTGACTATATACAATATACACCAAGAAAAGAAAAAAAATATTATATTATGCATCTTCTAGGTCAAATTCACAGTACAAAAATGCTGTCTTTTAAATAAATATACCAAAAACAAGAAGAAAACAATTTAAAAATCATTGACATTGTAACACAAGGGAACCCACCAGCAGCTTCTGAAAAACCAGAGTAACTTGGCTGGTGGAGTTCCTAATTGGGGTAGGTCTTGATCTGTATCTACATGTTGCTGCAAAAGAGCTCAGGACAGGAACAGAGAGGAAAACCTAGAGTAGCTTAGATGGTAATAAACCACCATTAATCAAGAGTATAACTGCGGGATGGGAAATGGGTGAGGGGCGGAGCTGTCAGTCAAAGGCTTTGGGCCTGTGCCACCCCCAGCTAGCTGGCAAACCAAATTGCATTCTTTCACTACCTTCACAAAGGTTGTGGTGTCTGGTGAGGTGGCCTGGCCTGCAGAAGCCACTAGTGCTATGTCTAGCGAGGCTGGAGCAGCTCCTTTGGGTAGTCATGGACACACGAGGTCAGGCTGCAAAGCAGAATTGAGTCTGAATAATGACAAAGTCAATCCTAATAGTAACCACTGGCAACAAGACAAAGTCCCCCAATCACTGACAATGAAAGTTTTATAGTTTTGCACAGATACACAATATTTATAAGCTATTATGATGCATTCAATTATAAAACAGTAATTGGGAAGGAGAAGGAGCAGCTATCTTCTCATGTAAGTCCTCTGTGAAGGGCAGTGGTAACCAGGTGGTCTGGGTAGAAAAGCACAGGTTCACACAGGGGCTGAAGGGCAGGACTGTGACCCAACAGCTAAATAGGAGCAAAGCAGTCACGTGACTCCAGATAGACTTAGCACTGAACTGGCCGCCATCACTCCAGATGGGTCTAGGGGATTGCTTTGTAACTTGGGGATACGGTACGTATGGAGATGAGAGAAATGAGGTACATGATAATTTGTGTCATAAGTTGCATATATATCCAGATATATAGACAGTGATTGTATCGGTCATGGTTTTACTAGAGAAACAGATACAACACAAGATATACAAATGTATAAGAAATTACAAGATTGGCTTAGGGTGGTCAGCCACAGAGTTAGATGAGGAAGTGTGCAGAAGGTGTCTGCACCCTGGAGACCGAAGGATTCAGACCAAGGTCTGGAGTGCACTGCAGCATTCCATGCAAGTCTATATCAGGAAGTGGATGGGTCTGTGATGGAAGGCTGATGAGTCTACACTGGAAGGCTGAAGGATCCAAGGTGGAAGCCGAAGTGTCTGCACTAGAAGCCAGGAGACAACGTCCAAGCTGAAGGTGAAGACTGGAGCTCCTCAGAAGACTGGAAGCCCCTCCATCCTTCCTCATTTTCCTTTAATATCATTTAGGTTATGATCCACCCAAGGGTGGCTCCTATACACCCTAGTGTGTAGAATTGCTGAGCCAATTCAGTTAAGTTTCTAAACTTCTCAAATTGATACAATCAATTAACCACTACAGTGATACTAAAACATATATATGCACATGTGCATGTAGCATGGGCTCATATTCAATGGCAGAGCAAATACTAACAAAACACGCATCTGCACACAGAAATAAATCAATGCCCTTCATTTGGCTTTTCTCATCAGCAGGAACCTGGGGGTGGGACCAGAACAAATGAACCTCCATCATGCAGGCCAGATGTCACCAAGTTTCCAATCTGCACTGCTGTCTTGCCAGAGGGAAAGTGGTTGCCATCAGTGGTTTGTGTGCCTTGGGGAAGCCCTGCCAGGTGGCCAGCCAATATCAGGGTTGGATGAAATGAATTCCAATATGAAAAGTTTCCAGCAAACAGCAAGCCACTATCTGCCCTCAGGTTCCCTAAGAGACATTACTGAACATGCTCTTAACTAACTGAACATGCTCTTAACTAACTGATATATCATTTGTTCCTGCTAAGGAGAAACACATCCTGCAAGCAGGGCATCCTCAGCCTTAGGCCCCGAGGTAAGATGCAGAAGTACAAAGTGCCCCTAAAGCTCTGTTCTGTTCAACCTTGCCCCATCCTGTGACATCTTCTGAGCTTAGGGTGTGATGGAGAGGGCTTCAGAATTGGCTGGCATGCTTTTGAGCAGGGCAGGTGGGGAAGAATGATCGTGGACAGTACAGCCCTCTGTGTCCACTTCATGAGTGGTGTACATGGCTGAGCAATGGGGCACTGCTGCAGAAGGCTTGGTACCAAATGGCGAGCTGCTCTGATGGCAGAGTTCCCTGCATAGGGAATGAGAAGAAGGGGTTAGAAGTTAGTAGGTTAGAACTTCTTAGGAAGTTCATGCAATGGGAGACATTGGTAGCAGTCCCTGAACTAGCTCTCAGAGAAAGAAAGATAAATCAGTACTGTCAAGCTTTTGGTCATAGGGCAGCCTGGGCTTTCTTTTCTGTGGCCAACTTTCCCCCTCATCTTTACCAAAATTTGGCATAATCCTCTCCGTATCAATGCAGGATAGGCTGTAACAAAGTTTGGTCTACCTTTGCATCCCATGAATTAAGGCAAGTAGAAGATGAAAAGCAGCAAAATACACAGCTATCAGCCCATACAACAGCATTCAATGAGAATGGCAGCCACCAAAATCAGTGATTTGCACCACACCAACCTGTCCATGCTTTACCTGCCTCTGTGTCATGCCACGGACATTTGGAGTTTCTCCCTGTCACCTAAGGTTACATACAAACCACCATCCAATCTGCACCATATCTTATGGAACAAACTTTTTTTTTTAATTACCTGGATGAACTTATTGCCAAGGTGCCCCAGCCTGGCAGAATGCTTTTGCCTTGTGAATGTAACACTCTCCATTTTCCATATGTTTATAGGCAGCAGGTCCAGGTCTCCATGAAAAATCTTCATCTTTTCTTCCAGGTCAGAGTGTAAAGCCATCAGTAAATCAAAGATGCTTCATTTGCTTCTGATAATGGGTTCCAGTCTATGGGGATATTGGTTGATATACTAGCCATGCTTCTAAATAAGAACAGGTAAGTGTGCCACAGACCTACTGATATTTATAATCCTCTTCACCGCCACTCTATAACTGAATAAGAAAAATCATTGCTTTCAAAGTGAAAGTTTCGAAAACTTTGGAAACTATAGCACGCAGACTTCTTCTCCTACATAAGCCTGATTACTTTGACACAAAAAACCAATCTGCATGAAATTTTATTTGGCCAAATAGAATCAATACTTGATAGTTTTATTAAGACAGGCTTTTGTTGGCCAACAAAAAAGGGGGAAATCCCACAGGGTTTCAGGAGTAAGCGAGTAATCCTAATTAAAGGATTTTTGGTCTCATAACACTAAAGGGCTGGCATGGATGGGGGTAAGATGGAACTGTGGGCAAACTCCTATGTTTCCCATATGTATAACTCCTTTACCCTGCACAAAAGGTCCAAATGGGTTCAGTGGGCTGGAAAGGCCTGCAGTTAAGAGGAGGGGAAGTTTTGGCTAGAGGTTTCCATGAGGTACAGGAGGCCTTTGAATTTGCTGTTTCGTTTTGCAGGGCCATGGGCTGTCCTGAACTGTCCAATAAAACTAGGGTAAGAACACTTCAACAAAGAACACATCAGCAAATGTGTCAGCAAATGTGTAAGGCTTTATAGGTCACATGGTCTCTGTCACATATTATTTATTGCTTTACTTTTCAATCCCTTATACTTATCTCCAGCTCTGAGGAGAAGAAGAAGAAAAAGAAGTTGAAGAAGAAGAAGGAGGAGGAGGAGGAGCAGGAGGAAGAGGAGGAGGAGGAAGAGAAGGAGGAGGAGGAAGAGAAGGAGGAGGAGAAGGAGGAGGAGAAAGAAAGAAGGAGGAAGGGGAGGGGAAGAAAGAGGAGGGGAAGGGGAAGAGGAGAGGAGAGAGGGAGATAGAAGAGGGGAAGGAAGAAGAAGGAGGGGGAGAAAGGAGGTGAAGTGGGAGAAGCAGGAGAGGAAGAGGAAATGGAAGAGAAAGAGAAAGAACAAGAACAAAAACAGAAACAACAAGAAGTAGGAGGAAGATTTCATTGTACTTGGCATCCTAGGGGTCAAGGGGTAGATACCACTCACCTGGCTGGACAGGTCTTCTGTCAGGAAATTGAACCTTCTCAATGTGGCTGGAGACGGGGAGGGCTTGAGCCAGTAGGATATGTGGGGCCCACTAGCTGGAGTCATGTTTCCATCTCCTGCATCGCATGCTTCACCAACCCAGGATTCCTGCAGACACTGTAGCTGCTCTGAGAAAGAAGTGAAGCTATAACAAATGGTCTTCAGGAAGTCTTTAGAGAAGTTATGGTGATGTCCAGGCAGGAGAGGACAGGAGGGGGGCTGTTCTGCAAGGCCTCTGATTTCTTGTCATCCCCTGCCAGGAAGGGCAGAGCTAGGGTGGCAGCTCTTGGAATGTGCAGGTTCCTGGCTCTCCTCGGGGATACTGGCTTCCAGCCTGCTGGTGGCACCATCCCTGGAGGTGGACACTGCATCTGTACTCAGGCTCTTCCAGCTCTTTGATGTGTTTTCGGACAAGCCTGCTTTCTGAAGCTGAATGATGGTTTTCTGGCACTGCATCAGGTAGCTGTTGGTGGATGGTTTCTGGGATTCATTAGTAAGCAGAAGCCTCACATCCATAGTTGGCTTTGGCTCTTTCTTGGATGATGATTCTTCCTTCACCATTTCCATGCGGGGAAAGTTTTGTCATAGTGTGAATTCTTCAGTATGAGAGACTTGGGCAGGACTTTTGAGGTATGTCGGGAAGGTTCTGGAAGGTTCGGGAAGGTTCTGGAAGGCTAGCCAGAGGCTGGGAGGTCTCTGGCCTCCTGGAAACTGCTGATGATGGTAGCAATGGTGTCACCTGAACTGGAGTCATGCTTCTGCAGAGCTCCAGACCTGCTGGTTATGTCAGTCACAGGGGAAGGTGTGATGTAGGGTGGGAAGAGTGACTGGGTGCAGATGGTGGGAGCATTGGGGTCCTCCCTGAAGGTCTCAGGGGCCCTGCTAACTTCAGGGTTTGCACAGTAGGCACAGAGTCTGTAGGAAGGGCTCACTTTTTTTAGGATGCCAAACATGTCATCATGCTCAAAATCATCCGAGCAGCTCCTCTTGCTGTGTTTGTTATTCAGGTTCTGCTTGAGCAGGTTTCTGACAGACTGGGTCTGGGACTGCCCCCACCTCCCTGGTCTCAGGCCCTCCTCCCCTTCCATCTCCTCTTGCAGGCTTTGGGGCTCTAAAACTCTAGTTTCTTCTTCATATCCCTCACAGAGTCTAGCACCTGGCCATAGCTGGCTGACTTGTATATCTCCACTGGCTCAGCAGTGTCCTCCAATAAGCCATTCCTCTCAAGGTCCAAGCTGCCAGTGTCACGGGGGGGGGAAGCTCTGAGGGTATCCAGAAACAGCTTGGGAGAGTGAGCTTTCCTGGGTTCCTGCCTCCTGGAAGCCTGGGCATCCAAACACAGCCGCTGCAGTGCAAGGTGCTGTCCAGGATCTCTGGGAAGAAGTTGCTGAGCTCTGCAAGCTCATGCACAGTGTCTGGAAGCCACACTCTCTTTTTGCTGGTGCTAGGTTTATTGTGCCTGTTTGACTGCATGCAAGATGCCTTCTTACACAGATAGCTGCCTCATAGAGCCTGCACTGGTTGCGTGCTGCTATGCTTTTCCTGCATGTAGTTATAGGCTTTTTCTAGGGCCAGCCAAATTCCTTCATAGTGTAGACTATCACTATGCACATTGATCAGATGACCCCCATCTTCTCACAGGTCAGGCACTGTGGAATAGTTCCTCTTGGTTCTGTTTAGAAAATGGTATGCTTGGTTTCAGTGGGCAGAAAGGAATTTGGTCCCTTCATCATACATTTGAATGTTATGATATTTCAAAGAAGCCAGGAAAGGAGCTATTTCTCCAGTGATTTTTAAAATGTAGTCAAGCCCTGAGCCTTGCAGCTCCACCAGATTGGCTGCATTCCATTCAGAATAGAGATAAAGACAATCAAAGGTATGGAGGGCTTGTCCATCTGAATGAAGATAAGCAGCATCTTGTTGTCTGTGAATCCCTTGAACTCTTTGAAGTCACAGTTCATCTGCTTTTCTAATTTATTATGGATTACTTTGTAGGTCATATTTTTGAGACCTTTGCTCATGAGTAGGCTTTGGAGCTTGGCTTTGATGAGAATGCCATTCCTTTCACCTTCTTTTGGCTTCTGAACAAACAGGACTGTGGAGAAGGGCCGCATGGACTCCAGGGCTTGCATGGCATCCCACTCACTGATGCAGCTCTACTCCCAGCCAATGCAGCCCTCCTAGTATGTGGCCCAGATGAGTGCCACGCCACCTCCAAAGTAGCTGTGCCTTTGCACCACACTGCAAGCCTCGTGAAGAACTTGAAGGGTAGACCACATGCCCTGGATAGATATGGGCCTCATTACGTGCGCCCTTCCTGCTGTGCTCGTGCTCAACCCACCGTCTCCATAGAGGTAGATCTTGTCATCGCTCCGCAGTTGGAGAGCCATCCCAACTGTACAGTTTTCAGCTCCTTACTGAAGAAGTCAACACCTAGCAAAATACTCCTCTCCGTGTCCTGGTGCCCATAGCTATACACCCCCATCATGTAGCAGACACAGTCTGCTCAGGAACTCTCTAAGTACCGGCCAGCTTGATTCTGTCTTCACAAGGCAGAAAGGTGGTCATTACTTGCAGATGTTGGGGAAGTCACCTCCTTGTTTGTGGGGATGCTGAAGACTCCATTAGCTCTGAAGCTGTTTCCCTGTTATAAGAACGGGGCTGCTTCTCTCAATCACAAAAAAGTTCTTGCTTAAAATGAGGTTTAACTTTTGATCACCGTGGCTGCCAGCCTCTAAGTCACTGCTGTGCGGTGAGAACGTGGCACTGCTGGGCTTGGCCAAGTGCTGCAAGGTCACCAGAGCCATGGCTTTGGCACAGTGCACAGGACGCAACCAGGGCCTCGAGCTAGAGCCACCGCCTGGCCAGGCTGAGGGCCTCCAGGAGCTGCACCCTGGTGGCTGGTCCCTTGTTTAATAAAAAACCATAAAACCTAACTGCCTAGGAAAAAAATAACAACAAAAAACAACTAATTAAACTTAATCGAGTCAGTCTTGGCAGGCTGATTATTCTGTTTGATTGGCCTCAGGAGTACAACCTAGCAAAGGAAAGCCTGAAGTCAAGACAGGTGCTATATTTCTATCTGACTAGAGATGTAATTTTTAGTACAAAATACCCCAAAAAAGAGAGGTTAAAAAAGGAAACAGTGTACTGGGGTATATCATCATCAACCACAAAGCAGTCATTTCAGACTCATCCTATTTTCTCAGAGTGGAGCAAAGGGAATTGTTTGAATAATTCAGAACCAGACTTATTTTATAGGAAGCCTTCAATTTCCTCCGCCTGAATTAACCACATATGCTTTATCAGTCTTTCTTTGCAAGTTCTTTCTTACCCTGCAACCTAGAAGATGTGAAGAGCTGTGTGGAATGAACCAAACACGAGGCCAAGGGTCAAGTTGGTCTATGGGACCCAAGTCACAACATACGATGGGTAGAAGTGATTCCTTGAATTGGAGGGGGAAAAACTTATTTTACGAGTATACATACCTTTGACCATCATTTATTATGGAATTGTTTATTGTGAATGAAGTAACAGTTAATAAGTTTAATTAATTGGTTTTGCTCACATCAAGATAAAAATGGATTTGCACATGGAAATTGTTTTTGCATGTAGAAAATCATTTTAGGATTTTAATTCTATGTTTTACCTTGTAGAAGCACTACAGAAAGGATTGGAATATTCTTTAAGGATATATATATCCTTGTTTCACAAAATGGCCTGTGAAGCACCTGCCTTAGAATTATGAGTTTAAAAATACAGATTTCTAAGGCCCAACGCCAGCTACTAAATCAAAACCTTTAGTAATAGGTCCAGGGAAACTGCATTTAGAAAATAATGCTTCCCAGGTGACTCCTTCTCACACTGCAACTTGAGAAATACACCTCCACTGTCACGCTGAGTGGCAGCTCCATTATAAGTGTGGCCTTGGGTAAGTTGTTTTACATCTTTGTCCACTGTTACTCAAATGAGGATATTAAAAGTTCCTATCACAAAATATTATTTCAAAAATTAATATACAGGAAAGTTTAGTATAATCCATGGCTAAATAAATCTTCACTCCTGCTATTGTTATTAATAGTAATATTACATAAATAGAAATAATAAATCAATGAAAAGTGATATTTCAATAAAATCCAAGTGGTAACCTTATACTACTACATATTTATAATTCCCATGACATGGTAAAACTCTCCATTAAAGGCTAGTTTCATATAGATCCTTGTTTTTGTCTTTGATTGTACTCTGATAGATGGTTAATCCTAAAGAGACAGTGAGAGAAAGACAGAGAATAAGTATTTTATTGGCAAAGAAATTCTCTAGAGCTTGAAAACATCATAAGAATAATATGACAGGCTTCAGGAAGTGCTCACCATGTATAAGACTGTCCACATATGACTGTATTCACTTAGCTCTTATGACCCCTCAAGTACCCAACATAAAGGCTGATGACCCAGAAAGAACAGAGACACAGACACAAGTGAAGTTATCAAAAAGGAATTAAGTTAGTTATTTACATTTTGAAAATAAGTTATATTTCTCAGTATGCTGGGATGCATACAATTCTGTCATGCAGAGAAAAAAACACAAGGAAAGGTAATGAGTTCAGTATCACCCAAAAGCCAAACCCAAATTATCTGTGCTTTATTGACTATGGTTTTTTTTTTTTTTTTTTTTTTTTTTTTTTTTGGTTTTTCTCCGGTACCGGGAACCGAACTCACAACCTTGCGCTTGCCAGGCAGGCGCTTTGC
>NW_004955457.1:4803149-4840391 GCF_000276665.1 Chinchilla lanigera
AACACAAGGAAAGGTAATGAGTTCAGTATCACCCAAAAGCCAAACCCAAATTATCTGTGCTTTATTGACTATGGTTTTTTTTTTTTTTTTTTTTTTTTTTTTTTTTGGTTTTTCTCCGGTACCGGGAACCGAACTCACAACCTTGCGCTTGCCAGGCAGGCGCTTTGCCACTGAACTAAATCCCCAGCCCCTTGACTATGGTTTTTATGTTGCTCCTACAGATTCATATGCATGAGCTCATTTAATCCAATTCTCAGAAAACTGGGCAAGGAAGGCATCACTCCTTTTCATATGGAATGCAATAAAGTTCAGTGAAATTAAGTCACTTGCCTTTAGTCACATTCCACACTCAACCAGGGACTGGCTGTTTTTGGTTCAAAATCTTGTTCTTCATCACTTGGCCCAAGAAGTAGATACAGAGGAACCTTCTAAGTGCCCAGCACTGAACTAGGGGCTGTGGACAGAGCGTACGTCACCTCACAGAGCTTTCAGTACAGCAAGGAAGGTGAAAAATGAATACACTGTGATCAATATTATGGGTGCTACCGACCATAGGAGGTATAAGAATTTCTAAAAGCCTGTAATAGGGAAACTAATTTTACTGTGAGGATGAGGGAAAAACTCCAGGAAGGGACATTTAACCTGAGACATGGACCATGAGAAAGGTCAATAAGGGAAAAGGGAGAGGAAAAATGTTAGTAGTGGAGAGATCCATGTGTACAAAAACTGAAAACTAGACGGGGTCAGATACTTTGAAGGAAAATAATGAAATCCAAGCAAAGTGGAGTTTCTAAAACAAAACTTGGAAAATGAGCAAGGACAAAATAATAGGTGACCTGGTAAGTCAGGTGAGGGGTTGGGAATTCATCCTAAAAGCAAAGAAAAACATTTAATAAGGGGATTCAGCAGATGACAGATATGAGCGGATTTCCCAGTTTGTAAGTGACTCCTAGGTTGGTGACCCGCACAGGCAAATTAAATGACTGGCAGTTAGAGGGTTCCGCCAGCACTCAACATTATTTTAAGCTTCTGAGCCACAGCACCCTTAATTCTATGCTCTTCCATATTCAATGAATGCACCGGGAATAGAATAAGTCCTATAAATACTTTGCAATGTCTACTAGACTATAGCTCCAAGCACCATCTCTTATCTGGATCTCAAGATGTACATCAGCTGCTCCTCTCCTGGCTTATTGTCAGCAGCTGTGTTATAACAACACCCGGAGCACCCATTAGAGTCGATTTTATTGGTAACTTCTGCTTGTTCAGGAAGAGCAGCATCAATCAGCTTCTGGAAATCAATGCCACCAGCAGCTTCTGTGCTGACGTACATATGCGAGGAAGTGAGTCCTAGAACCATAGAAAAAGACACATAGAACCACTTTTAAAAATAAGTAAGGAAAAACAGCCCTTGCACAGCCTGCTGATTAGTTACTGGCTGCCCTAATAATTTTCAGTCCAAGTCACTGCTGACCATAGAATGAAACTCATTCTGTTAATCTTGGGTAACGACTTAGCCTTGAGTATTCTGCGCAGCTTCTAAAACTTTTTCTTTAATTTTTCATTCATTGCTTAGCTGGAGATTAAGAAATAGGTGTCTGAGTAAGCAAATGAGCTGATTGTATCACACCTTTGATTTGCTACTGAATTGGAGCAAAAGTACAAATCTGCCTTTTTGTTCCCTTCCTGTGTCTCATCTCTCCCTTTATCTCGGTCATGATCTACCTCTAAAATTCCCCTCGTCCTATTCCTTCACCCCTTTCCTCTCTGAAAGTTTCTCTTTACTTTTGTGAAGACTGAGTTTCAAAGTAAAAGTGTTCAAGGATATACCCAGGTCTTTGGAGGAAGAATCCATAGGATGTAAAGTAAAAGTGGAAAATAAATAATGTATGTTGTAATTTGATGTTGTGATTCCCTCCCGAGACTACAGAGCAAATGCATGACGACTGGGAGCTGCCCTGAGAGAAGAGATTTTGCTTCAGGGAGGTTCTGGAGGAAAATGTTTAGCAGACCCTTCCACCTGAACTAGTTGTTCAACTAGTAACTGGCACTGACTATTCTGAAATTAAATGAAAACATTGCATATTGGCATTACGCCATGCCCTGTATAAACACCCCTTGAGTGTGGGTGGAATTTGTATGTTTCTCTAAACAATAGATAATGTCAGGCGCAAGGTCCTGAGTTTGATTCGTGGTACCAAAAAAAAAAAAAAAAGATAATGGCAAAAGTGATGGACTATCACGCCTTTAATTGGGTTACTCTGCAAAGGTGAAACCATGTCAATCCTACTACTGTGCTACATAATGAAAGACTCAGAAAAAGTAGAGAGAGAGAGAGAGACTCTTCCACAGGCCTTAAAGTTCACTGCCACGATGTGAGGGAGCCATCGTGGAAACTCTCACACACAGCCAGGAGTGTGCAAGGCCCTTGTGGCTGAGAGCAGAGCCCAGCCCACAGCAAGCAATGAACTAGGACCTCAGTTCTGCAGCTTCAGTGGGTTGGGCTCTGCCACAACTGGAGGAAGGGAGCTGAGAGGCAGAACCTGGCTCAGGGAAGGCTCTGATAGGAATGTAGCTTAGCTCACGCCTAGATTGCAGAGTGTGATTTTCTGAGTGGACACCCCAGGCATGCTGTGGTGTAATCCTGTCCCATGGAATCTGAGTTCATACGTAGCTTTACCACTTTTTTATTTGCCCTCAACACTGTAATAATAATCCACTATCTTCTTGTTACCAGGTATCTGTTACAAAACATAAGACTTAAAACATTATTGATTTTGTGTGTGTGCCTTGCTCTTATTCTTTGTAGTTTATAGAATTTGTTTTTGTCTGAACCAAACTGACATACTAACAGACTGCACTTTTTCTTCAAGAGAACTGGCTAGAGAGATTTCAGAAATGGCAACAGGAGGAGCTCAGTGGACCCTATCCACAATAGAAGACCATAACTGGTGAGGATTTTTAGAGGAAAAAAAAAAAAAAAGGTATTTAGTCTCTAGATGTTGTCTTAGGGGACACAGCAAATGAAGAAATGTTTAAGAAAATGTATTTAATTCTGTGGAGAATGGTAAGAATCAAAGCCATCAGCTGCTCTTCTCCCAGTTCAGTGTGACCAAGCATGTGTGCAGCTACTACATAGGGGACCTCTTTTCTCCCAGCTCTTAATCAATAGATGGAGCAAGCCACCACTACTTCTTCTGGAGCCTGTGTTGTGGAAGCTCTATGTCAGCCAGCGTGGCTGAGCATTCCCAGACTCCCTGGCTTTACCCAGTGATCACTGGAAGGGTGAAGGCTAAAAGAAATTGGTTCCCCATTTCCCCTGTTCCAGCTCACCTGTAAATAGGGCAAAGTATTCCTGCCCAAAGAGGCAATCCAACAGGACCAGAAGCGAGTACCCTGCTCTCATGAAGTGCGTCACTATCCTTGCCCCCAGCTTTGCAGCAATGCTGCAGAGCTTTTGCTTCTGAGCAATAACAGTAGGCTGGTAGCCTCACAAAAACAACAACTAAACCATGGATTAGGTAGAATGTTAACAGAAATAAGGGGAAAGACGACAAGAAAGATTCCTTTTTAGCTGAGAACAAACCTCAAAGGCTAGCTTCAAAGAGGACCCCTGAGAAGAGACTGAAGTTTAATTGGATCGGACTAGGAGACAGTATTTGCCCCAGGACTCTGTTGAAAACAATAGATAGGCTGGCCAGCAATTAGTGGAAGATTGGGGCTGGGGTTGATACTATCAAAGACAGAATTTGTCCAAGACCAGGGGAAAAATAGTCTAGAAGAACCCTAATGAAATCATCATCATAGCAGGATGGCTGTAACGCTGAAGGCTGTGTCCTCTGAGGCAGCACACATAAGAATCACTGAAAATATTCCACCAAGCAGCTAAACAGACAAATGAATGCTGCCAGCAACAACCACAGTGAACCCTGGAGAGGATGAATATCAGCATTCAGAGTTGAACCCCACATCGCTAGTAACAGTAAGAATGCGAAATGGTACAGCTGCTTTGAAAAGCACCGGCGGTTTCTTCAAAGATTAAACACAGTTTTCATGTAACTTAGCAGTGCTACTCCTAGACACTTCCATCCAAAAGAAAACAAATTTGCACACAAAGCTTGTGCACAAATCTTCACGGTGTTATTAATAATCAAGATGTGCAAGCAACACAAATGCCATCAGCTGGAGAACGGAAAATAAAAAACAGCATATTCATATAATGGAATATTCAGCAATGTAAAAGAAATGAAAAACAAATACATGCTAGGACATGAATGAACCTTAAAAAAACTACTAAGTGAAGGAAGCTAGTCACAAAAGACCACATCTTGTCCCCCAAAATAGAAGTAAATAAGTGGTTCTGTAAAGGTGGGGTTAGGAGAGAAAATGAAAAATGAGTGCTGATAGTTACATCATTTCTTTTTGGGGATCATGAAAGTATATATTCTAGACCTGTCCTGAGAGTTGTCCAATTCTGAGAGAATACTAAAATTATTGAATTGAATCCTTTAAGTTCATGAGACATATATGTAAATTATCTCAATAAAAGCATTTTAAATAAAATTTATAATTCAACTATTACTTTCTTAACTGAACTAAGGTATTTATTAAGAGTTCATCTAAAACTTTATGTTTGCCTGAGGAATTTTAGAGCATTTCTTTAGTTGCGTGGTAGAGAGAAGAGACAAATGTTAATTACATGGCTCCTTCACAGGTTTTCTTTTTCAAAAGTAAAGTATATATTGCTATAAATGAATACAGAGCTAAGAATTTAAACGTTCAAGATTACTCAGTAATGTGTAGTTTGCTTCAAAAGATTTTGAGGCTTAGTAAATAGAACCTGCATTGTCCCTGCTGTTCACAAATCAATGGTTTGCTTAATTCATCATTAGTGGTTCCGTTGTAGCATACACCATGCCTCAACGCTGTGTTTTCACTTTGAGAGAGCCAAACTTTGAAATTAGGCCTATTCACCATTCAGAAACACTGGGCCTCCAATTCCAGATCACAGCAAAACATCTGTGCTCTTTAAGAAGACAGAGTTTAGTCATTTATTTTAAGAAAAGAAATTAGACTACATCTTTTGATATTGAAACATAACTTTATTAAAGAAATTGAATACAAATCTTTACCATTTAAACAACTCTTTAAGGAAAAGTTTTTGTTTAAGAAAGGAAGACCTACAGTGCATCTCTAAGTGATTATTTTAAAGGAGAAAAAAAGAGAGCCATGTCTTAATCCATCTTCTATTGCTATAGCTAAAAACCTGAGGATAGGTCATTTAAAATGAAAAGAAATATATGTATGTCATATAATTCCAGAGGCTGAAAAATACAAGAATAAGATACTGGCATGTCTTTGTTTCTTGTAAAACCTTCTTACAGCAGTGCAACACGGCACAAGGAATTACATGACAGAACAGAGCAAACATACTAGTGTGAATAAAGCCACTAATGCTATGCTGGGACTTCATCTTCATGACTGCATCTAATCCTAATTGCCTGTCAAAAACCCTACATTACTATCATTGATATCATTAATGTATGACACTGAAGATTAAGTTTCTAACATATGAAGTTATGGGACACACTTATACCAGAGCAACCTAAGACATTTTGCTTTTAACACACATGATGAATCACATATCAGTTTGTGATCCAAAATCCTCTCCTGAAGTTTTATTCTTAGCAGTCCTCAATATTTGAAAGTCCTGGAGTCTAACTTCTGTGGAGTCTAAGTTCTGTGTGACACCCAGGGGCAATCCATATTAGGAGAAAATATAGGTTACCATCGTAAACTTGTGTATGTTGAGAACTCTCATATCCTACCATGCATGTAGAAGCAAAGAAACTTCTACACTTCCCTTTTAGTCACATCCCACACATGGTCAAGGCTACCCTAGATCCTGATTTCACAAATAATGTTGTTGTCTTTTCTTTGTCTTTACTTCTTTTGACTCCTTTCTCCCAACAGTTATTTTTTTCCATAAGGTGTTCTCATCAAAAAAAAAAAAATTGCCATGCATTTTAAAGGACCAATATTCCCTAAATGTTTACAATATTGTGAGAATGATTTAAGCAAGATTTAAAACACAAATAGAGCTTTTTGAGTTTGGCAAAAATGCTAACTTTTTTAAGCAGTGGGCAGAAGTAAGATGCCTATGCTTAGCCAAGCACAAAAAACATAGGAATCAGATCCTCCCCTAACTGACAGCAGCAACAATTTGACAGCGAGGATGGAATATTAAATTCTGCTAATTAGTGGGATATTATTCCTTTTATCAGATGTACAGCACAGTTGATTAATCCGTTAATTTTGAGATATGTCCAGTAATTTATTTTTCATGTCTCAGTATCAACGCTCCCATGTTCTTTACATGGCTATTCAAAAGACACAGATTTAGCAGTCAATACACAGCTGCAATGCAGAAAAGATGTGAGCTATGATGCTGATACTTATGGATGACACAGATCACTCATGAGCAATGACCCTCATACGGGTGCTGAGATATCACTCAGTGAATGTCTACATTGACTGCCCCAAATTTCACTGAGCTGAGCAGTAGAAATCAACATATTTTCATTTCCTTCCAACATGAAAACTTTAACCTAGCTTGATTTCTGGTGGCAAAAGTCATTTCTGTTTTGACTTGGTTTCAGAAAATAAAACCTTTGAGTAATTCATACAATTATTTCTTAAAAATTTTTACTGCCAATTAGGGATTTCTGCATGAACTTCTTTTGTTCATTAGTGAATATTCTAACCACTGTAGTATAGATTAGTGATGGTAAACCTTTTAGAGTTTCCAGTGATACAAATAACCTACGGTAGCACACGCACCATAACTTCCCTACCTCTGGCATAGACATTATCTAGAAATATCTAAACTGGTAAAATTAACTACTCTCCAAATTGTAAAGTTGCCTATACTTCACACACTAGGGGAGGGAGAAAGTGACAACTTGAGCAGGAGTTTTAAGAAACTAGTAGCAAAGCATTGACTGCATGGTCACAGCAGGCAGTTATTTATTTAGTTAGTTAGTTTTGGTTTTTTAAAAAAGAAGAGGGAAACTTCAACATCAGATTATTCATAGCTGAGGATGGACTTGTGACCCTGCTCTCTTTCAGTCTGTTGCAATCCCCGGCTGCATGAATCACTCGTCAAGGAAACTGCTCAGATAGAGCAAAGGACAGCAGAGACCTGGCCTCTGTTACCACTTTCATCTCTATTAGGTGTCATATAATTCCTTCTTCATTCTCCTTTTAAATGTGATTAAACAGAATGCAAATACATTACTGCTGTGCCAGGGTGACACATTCATTAATCACAATACAATTTACAATTACGAGCTACATTTGTTTATTATACTAAAATAATAGCTGCCACACGAGTAACTAATCTGATAATAATATTCTATTAAGAGAACTCAGCACTGCATTATAAATCTAAACTATTAAGAGGATTTAGAGTGATTGGAGAGTTATGCCGCTCTACATTAGAAGGTGTCACAAGTTAACCACTATACTGAGACAATAGAAGATGCATAGGACACCAATTCCTTTGTGGAATCACCGGTAAGAAAATACACATAAAGAGTCCTGCCTTTTATCCTTATAGCATCTTCATTTCAGCTATAAAAGCTGTTATTTAAAGAGTACATGAAGGCTTGGGGTTACGAAAGCCGTTTGTTTTATGATATGTACACAAAGATAAAAGTTACTACAAATGCCCGATTTCTAATTCATGCTGATAGTTAGGAATCTTGTTTTTCTCACAAATTCATGTTCCTTGTAGATAACAAGCTTCCCTGGGGAAAACAGCCCCAGAGAGAGAAGGGTAGTAGCTATTACTGAGAGTTTACAAAGTGCCAGACTCTATTAACACTTCCCATTCCCTGGGAGCCTGTCTCTGGCAGCTCCCAAAGCTCAGCACTAATGCATTGGCCCAGCAGGTAGATGATGGGAGGTTACAGAGGCATTGTTACATTATGGAAACACACAAGTTTGAAATCAGACAGATCTGGGTTCAAATCATGATTCTGCCATCTACCGGATATATGGCACTGGACAAATGACAACCTCTTGAATTTTAAGTTTCTTACTTGAAAAATGTGTAGAGGATGATCTTCTATCAAGCTAAAATGATGTAATGTGTATAAATATCAACTAAATCATATGTTTTCAGTTAATTATGCATAGGACTTATTTGAAACAGTTAAAGATTGCCATGTGGTAGGCACTCTGCTGGAAGATAATGGTGAAAAACACAAACAGAGCAATTTAAGTTGTCAACTGTCCCAGTTTGCCCTGGACTTTCCCAGTATTCACGTAGAATATCTGGCATCCCTGAAGCTCTTCATTGCCAAAAAAAATAAGGCTGCTGGTCAACCTACTAAAGTATTCAACTTAACAAGCAAACTACTTGTCCACAGGGTATGACAACACTATGAAACTATAGTTTCAGTGGGCAGTCAGGATGAAAAGCAAAATCATCAACTTTAATCCTGAGTTGAAGTAAGCACAAGATATACAGACTTGAAAGGGTTTGCTGGGAGAATGAAGGACTGTCTGTCAAACAGGAAGTGCTGGGAAAATCAGGAGAGGAAGACAGCTACTGGACCCAAGCAAGATTCTTTAGAGGACTGAAATGTACCCAAGGAAATCCACAGTGTAGTCATGACCTCCTCTAGACACTCAGTGAAGGAAAATGTATAAACGAAGCTGACTGATAATGCAGGTACCCATACCACGGGGGGAAGAGATACAGCATGGAATATTTTTGCTAATATTTTCAATAGAAAAAAACCTGACCAGACCACAAACTTGAAACATCACATTGCCTTGGGTGAAGCCTCACTGTTGCTTCAGTCATTAGTTAGGAAAACTAAAAGTGCCAGTCACTACCCTCAGCTCCATCCTCTTTAGCCATTACTACAATTTTAAGACCCTACAATATTCCCTCTTCATCTGGGTGTTTTCCCTTACTGCTCCATCCTCTGGTGTTTTCTGGCATGCTGGCTCCCCAACCCAATCCTTTGCAGAGCCTCTGGAGCCGGCATCTTTTTACCTATCTCATCAGCATTCATCTTTTTGTCCTCTCTTCTCCAATCCATCGCTTTGATTAAGCAGAGGCCTGACCTACACTCTGAAATGCCACACCAGGCTCTAGTTGTTCAGCCTCCATTTTCCTCCTTTCTTATGTGGGCTTCCACACTGGCAAAGCTGGCATCCTCCAAAGCTTCTAGAGAAAGTTCTATGAAAATCTGATCATATTCCTTCCCAGCTTTAAAAACAAAGAAGTACTCTCACTATGTTACGGACACAATCCAAAGACAGCGGCCTTTTTGTCCATGCTAACTTCATGTTTCCCCAAGTACTGTCCTGCATGCTTCCACATATTTTGTGTTAAAGTTCAATATATAGGATTTCTTGCAAGGCAAATATGATAATGTATTTATGAATCTCCAAAAGAGGATTCAAATTTACTTTGTTTACCAAAATCAATCAAGATCAGAAACATTTTTTGCAGTGTTTCTGCAAAGACTAATACTCTTCAAAAGATAATTTCGAAAGTATTGCTCTAACCTCACCTCTCAGGCTATTAGGAATAGCATTTATTGACTGCATGTGGTACTTGTGGCATCCGTCATGGGCTAGATATCCCACATTTTTGCATGAATCATTTCCTCTTGCTGAAGTGTTCTGCTTTTGCTCTTCCTCCTAGATAATTTATACCTTCCAGATCTCATTCAAATACACTTTCCTAGGCCTCTTCCCCCTGATTTAGATGCAGAATACTTAGTTGATTCATGTTAGCACTCTTAGTCAAATATCTGGCATATAATAGGTGTTTATTAATAGCTGAATAAATGAAATGTTGAAGGTTATAGAACAGAAATCACTGGACTAAAATTTAATGGGGGAAATTGGGCCAATCAAATAGCAAGTGCCTGCCCGCCAAATCAATAAGAAGAAACAAAGCTTTCTTTCTGGAGTGCTTTAAGTACAGAAAAATGAACTGCCCAACCTCTGGGGGTCTTCTACTTGCCTTTGGAGTCTGAAGTTCTGGGAGAATAATACATATCTGGATGAGTTTGATCTAGTCCCTTTCAAATGGATTTATTATTCTCTATTTAAATAATGTATGACTCACCCTTCCAGCTGCATATCAGTAGGAAAAACAAATCTGATCTCAGTTTTCCTAATATCTTCAGTTTAGAACTGCATTCAAATTCAATGAGATTTCAAGCCCTTAGATAAAAATTACTGAAGAATTCTTCCCTCTCTTTTCACTGTTATTCATACATGCAGTCTGTCTTTTGTGTGTTTATTTGGACTTTCTAAATCCTCTTACCAAGACTCTTAATTATCCTTTCTTGGCATGATTAGTGAAAACATTTGAATCTACAGATAAAATTTGTATTCATAGCCATCTTTTCTCCCTGGCTGATAGTTTTTTGCTTGTTCTTTCATGCCTTCTTTTTTTCACTACTCCATTCTGCCAGAGATTTTGATAGCTGAAATATATGATTAGGGCCATATCTTTCAGTATGTGGACTTTGATTTAGTTGCAGTGGTTCTCACTGAAATTTTTATTTGGCAAAATATTTTAGTCTTAACTGAAAGCTACCCACACATGCTTTTTACAAAAACAGGTCTTGTGCAAAAACAGATTTATAATCTCTTGCTTCTTAGTAATTCTGAATGGGTCACCGAGAGTGGCTGAAAATGACAGTTTATTTTCATTCTCTATATTTTAGGTTAGATATGCACAGTAAAATTTTCTACGTACACCAGTACTTAAGACTCAAAAAAAAGAATCTAACTTTCTTACCTCCTGGAAAGAACCATCTCCTAGCTTTCCTTTCCTTGTGTATTTTTGAACACCTTTCACTGTGGCTTTCTCTCCACCACCTCAGGAGAATCTTAATTTAAATGTGTGCTAGCCTTTATGACATTCCTCAGGGAGGGAAAGACAAAGTCATTGAAATCTGGTACACACTAAAAAAAAAACATGAATTTTGCAAAAGAAAGGTAGTCTCTAACAATTAAGCCAAAATTATCCGTATATTAACTTCTTCAAATATGTTCTTCAACTTTTATTAGTTCATGGCACATAAAGATAGATTTTTACCCTTTTAAAAAGAAATGTTGCCCTCAGGGCCCTATGCAGACCGGCAGACCGTAGGTGCCCAATCCGGGAGCCCCAGAGCTCACATCGCTCCTACCAGCTGCAGGGGAATGAAGGGGCCCAGGGCATACTCTGCCTTCTCCCTCAGGCCAGACCGTTATCTTCAAGGAGGAGCCCCGCATAATCATGACTGTCGAGGAAAAAGTAAACAGCCTATTGCTGGACACTGGTGCCTGTCTCTCGGTCCTTCTTTTCAGTCCTGGCCTTCCTTCCAGCCGTCACACCTCAGTGACAGGAGTCACTGGTGGGGAGGTAATCCGTTATTTTTCACAACCCTTAGGCTGTAACTACTTGTTTGATCTTTCTTGCATATCTTTGTTTTCCTGAGAAACCACTTTGAAGATACCAACATGTATTACAGCAGCCACTGATAATTTCCTAGCAATCTGTCTATAACTCTGCAATGTTTCTATTGTTCCTATGCTATTTCATAAATGCATGTATGTTTATTACTATGTGTTTTCAACAACAACCTTTAAGAATAGTCAACGATTATTCAATTGATCGTGCATGTATAACTCTATTTGTTTTCCCTAGAAACCACTTTGAAGAAACCAAAGTATAGTACAACAACCATTGATAATTTCCTACCACTTTTGTCTGTAACTCACTATTATTTGTCTATTTGTTTTCCTGAGAAACTATCTTGAAGATATCAATAGGTAAAATAACAACCATTGATAATGTCCTACTACTTTGTCTGTAATTCAGTAAATCCCCCTATTACTATGTTATCCTTCTTTTACGCTTTTAAATTTAAAAAAAGAAATGTTAGCAGAATACCAGCAAACCCAGAAATTTCTAAGTTTAAATTGTCATACAGACAGTAAAATATAAGCATAATACATTAAAAATGACTTATTTGTCATCTAAGTCTAGATTTATAGATGAGTTCTGAGTTCTGAAAGTTATCATATTTTGATGTAAACATTAAGAAAATAGGGGCTGGGGATTTAGCTCAGCGGCATAGTGCCTGCCTGGCAAGTGCAAGATCATGAGTTTGATTCTTGGTACTGGAAAAAAAACAAAAAAGAAAAAAATAGACTCAAAACTAATTTTATGACATAAATTTCTCTGGCAAGAAAAACTGCTTTCTATATATTCTATCTATTATGTCTAGCACAAAGCTAGGCATATTTTACTATTTAAAAGTCACTTTATACTGAACATGATATAGAGAATTGAGGCAAATAGTTGCATAATTATGCAAAGTAGATATTCATTCCTTATTTCAAAATCACCTGTGAATCTCTCTAATTATTTTGTAAGGGAAAGAATATCTAAGAGACTAGCACCATGTTGGGTAGAGAACTGATCAGAATAATCTTCAGTAAAGCAATGAATGACGTTCTCGAGATATCCTGAAGAGCTCACACCAGCTTTCCCATAGCCAGGTGTTAAGTACATTGGAGATGGACAACACAGAAACTTTCCCATGCCAAGCAGGGATGGGAAAGTCATATCTTTAATCTTTCTTTTTTACATAGTTCCAAAGTTTTGGAGGAAAAAAAAAACAGAGTGAGGAACGTTTATTTTCTCCCAGCTCATCAAATCCCTCAAATTGGCATGCTTGCTTTCCAACTCTCCACCACAAGCATTTCAAGTCTTCTGTATTCTCCTCAAACCCTGCTCCTTCTCTCACCTCTGAGGTTTCAAAGAAAGATCATCCAGTTTTGCAGGTAAGTTAGAACCAGTATAAGAGAACTTCTACAACTTTAATCAGAAAACACACACACGTAGTCTCACAGGCCCTCTGAGATCCCTCTTTCCCTAATTTGAGAATGGAGAAAGTATGTTCCCCAGACAAGGGCTCCTTGGACCCCTTACCTGCCACCTCCTCTTGACTCTGGCTGGAGATTCTCCTCCCATCTCTATGTGGAATCTCTTCCCAAATTCTTTCCCTTAATGTTAAACAGTGCTTTAATCGTCCCCTTAAAAAAGAAAAGAGAAACAGTCATTGAACCCATTCTCCTAAACGTCTCTTCTCTCTCTTTTCAACTTTTGAAAATAATTTTCTACCTTCCTGGCCTCTCCTTTCTGTTGACTCTACCCAGCCTTTCCATGGAGGTATCAGTCCTGCATATCACCAAATGTTTTCTGTATAATCAGAGCATTATGTATATAAACTTATTCCAAGAAGGTAGGCCAGTGAGGAATAAGAAACACCTTTATTGTTTAATTAATTTTATACACCAAAAAAATGGATTCTCTACTGTTCAAGGAGGAGGGAAGTTTATGGAGTATGGGCAATGGCCTACTCTCTTCCACATAGTATCAAACACACACACACACACACACACACACACACACACACACATGCACACACATGCACTCACACACATTCACGAGGAGCTCCCAAATTCCAAATAAGTTTCTAAATTCAGACTCCAGGATAAGTTAAAAAATAATGTATTTAATCTCTCCTGTAGGATATCAGATTTGTATTCTTGGAAATGACCAAGATCTCTCTGGATAGAAAACATGTCATCTCTCCCCACATAGTTGCACCAGTTCCTTCTAAGCTCTGCTCACCCAAAAGTCCCAGTATTCTCTTACACCACATCTTCTTACTTTGTACTGCTACATGGAGAAGGAAGGGACATTTAGATTATAAAGTGGAAGGCATGGTGTAGTGGTGCATGCCTGTAATCTGAGCACTTGGAAGGCTTAGGTGGGAGAATTGCTGTGAGTTCAAGGTGAACCTGGGCTACCAAATGAGTCCGAGGCCAGCCTGAACTCCATAGCAAGACCTTGTTTCAAAAAGAAAAAAAAATCAAAAAGCAAATAAAGTGGAAAGACATAAAGAAAGATTCCATATGGAATGGTACCTGGGTTTATGAACCTAATTCATTTTACAATTTGGGGAAAGATGGCTGTGTCTGTGCTTCTGTGGGGAAGATGGCCATGGTCGTGTTTGTCACCTAATGCTGAGTTTGCAAATGAAGCAAAATTTTGTGAATCTTTTGTTTGCAGTTTGTTAAGAGAAGCTTTCCTGAGCTAACTATTACTGTACTTATTTATGCTCTGGGAAGCAAACACACAAAGTTTTCAGGCATGTCCTACTGGGAAGGTTTAATCTTATTGACTTGTCTCCAGACTGCTATTACATTTTTAAGAAACTCTACGATTCTGTAAGTTGTTCTTTATGTCCTTAAATATAAGAGATGAGAAGTCAAGATAGGAAGGTGATGAAGATACATTTCTTTTTGTGAAACAACTTCCTGCATGAGTGAAATCACCAGCAACACAGGTAAATAGGCCAGAAATGTGAGAATTACCCAAACCTGTTTCTACTTCATCCACCATGCTCAACCAATCAAGCAGGCCCTATAAAACTTTTCACATATTTTTGGAATTTACATACTTCTCAGCACTTCTACAGTCACCACCCATATCTAAACTGTCATCATCTACATCTAGAATACTTTAGTAGCCTCCCCAAAGTCATCTCCGTGTCCAGTTGCACACTTTTGCAAATCATTGTCATACTGCAGAGCGATGTCAGTTCTCCCCCTCATCCTCTTGACAATCATCCAATACAACAAGAAATAAACATTCCAAATTTCCCTTGCGAAAAATTCATAGACATCCATAAAATAAATCATGGTCAAAGTTGTCACATGCAAAGGAGGCAAAGCAGGAATACAAAAATGTACAAAGAAAAGAAAGCCATTAGTATGTATCTCAAAGTTCTTCATGTGTTGTCTAACCTATGTATCATCTAAAATAGATGAGAAGCCCTTAAATTCAAAACCAAATTTCTTATAAGCTTGATTATTGTATGTTTCCTCCTGCAGACCTGTCTACACTCACACCAGCCTGCCTGGTCCAGCAGTCAGCCAACCTCTAGGAACTGTGTTACCCAGGTGTTTTTTCAGATAGCTTCCAATGAGCTTTATGTAATGGGAATTACCTGGGAAGTAGTAATGGAGGAAGAAAATATGGTTGAGATATTTATTCCCCCAGTTCTTTCCTTATTGAATCACAGGTTGTCAGTCCTTTACCAGAAGATACAGATCCTGTTGGGAGATCTTTTGCTCTGTCTCTCTCTCTCTTCTCCCAAATTGGAGAGCTCATTTCCCTATTGCTATTCTTATACTACTTCATCATCTTTTAGCAGTTTCCCTTATGTTTATCTACATCCTCAATTTTTATTAAATTGTCTTCTACTTCACCTAAGTGAACTACCTGCTTTTATTGGGACTCTAATATTCATGTTTTAGAACAACAGAAGGCAAGTAAAGGGCATGGAGAATGGAATTTCTGTCCCACAGAAAGAGAAAACAAAACCATCATTTTTACAGAAAGTAATCTGTGGGCAAGTCTAGGAGGAGACTGAATTATAGATATTTTTGCCCAATTAAAATCTGTGGTTTGTATAGAGAGCAAGGCAAATAAAAGCTAAGGAACTGACATGCAAATAAATCTCTGCCAGTTATACTGTTGCCCAGGTACTGGCCCATCTACACTTGGTACAAATAGCTGACACAGGTGACATTAGTCCCTTCAATCAAGATTGTGTTATAACAAAAAGATGATACAGCATAGCATTACTTTAAAGTAATTTAAAAAGAAGAAATAAGAAAAGAAATTGGTAGACCAAAAGTAATAACTAGAGAAATATATTGCCACCAAGCAGATGAAAATCTTGGCCAAGTACACTGGTACGAATTCAAAGTAATGAAGTGACTTAATCAAAGAGTTCAAAGAACTACAAGAACTCAGAAAATATATAGTGAGACAACAGAGAGCAAAGAAACATAATCATACATAGCTCACAAGAAATGAGAAAGATTCACAAAACTGAAATCCATCAGAGAGGCAACAAAAAGGAGACAGTACTGGTAAAAATAGTAACAGATATGAATAAGATTTAAGAAAAACAAAATGAATTTTAAATGACATAAATTATAAATGGGAAGAGAAGCATATAACATTGATACTCTCATGTTTCATATACAGAATATAAAATGCATTATTCACAGTAAGTCAGCGAAGGGATATAAATTCATTCAAAGGAAATAGTTAACAAAATCATAAGAAAGGTAATGTAATCCATGTGTTATAGTTGATACATTGCATCAACTTTAGAAGTTTATAAGGTTAAGTAAGTGGTTCAGCAAGGTCCAGGGTCCTTACTTTGTAAACATCGAGCCTGTGCAAGAGAAGGGCATGGAGATGGTGTGGGTGGGGGTAGCTTGCTTACAATACAAGGGAGGAAAACAGGTTTGCTCTTCCCCCTTTTTGCTCTTGCTGCCTTTGCTGTCTTCTGCAGCCTTGAACTGTTCTCCTGTGCCACGGCACCCTGCCCTGGAGCCAGCTGATTATGGACTGAAACCTCCACAAACTGCGAGCTAAATAAACCTTAACTTCCTTAATTTTGGGTGTCAGGTATTTTGTCTCTGCAACCAGAGCAAAGTAACCAAAACATCATGGACACCATTTTAAAGAGAGCAAGAGTAAAAAGAAAGAAATACACACTCATTTCATTATTGCTCATTCTTTTTTTTTTTAAGTTAAGCTCCGTATTTATTAAAAATGTTACTCAAGTATGTATTTAAAATTTCAAAGGCCACAAAATCTCTCAGGACAAAGCAGAACTACAGGTTTATTGAAAACAGTCTTTTCCCCTCTCCCTCCATTTTTAAATTTCAAAAAATTCAGATAGTAGACAAGATCAAATAACTAGAGAGCAAAAAAGTGATTTTTAAAAATTATATCATAAACCTGTAAGAATGATCACTCTAGTAAGCTTAGTCACTTGGGTAATTCTTAAATGTAAGTAGTACATAAAAGTATCTGTGTCAATACATAATGTAAACATATCTATGACTCTGCCTCTGTGCAAAGTAGTATATAGATATACATATTATTTAAAAAACTAGAAAATAAGTAAGGGAAGCCAATCAGTGAAACTTGGCAAATTAAAAATCAGAGCAAAAAGAATAATACAGGGGAAAATAAAATACCCAAGAACTGTGGAACAGTTTCACTTGTACAATGTTTACACAAATAAGATTGTTAAAGGGAAAGAGAAAAAGGCAAAAAATTATTTGAATTATTCACCATATAGAATTTTCCAAAATTAACATGAATTAATAAGCTACAGATCCAAGATATTCAGAGAATAAATACCAAAATAAATCCACACCCATGTTTATCATATTCAAGTGACAGAAATATAAATACAAAAGTAAATCTTAAAGGAAAACAGAAAGGAAAACTTTCTCAGTCAAAGGAAAGGAATGATGATTACAGAAACTTCTTATCAGAAATCATTCAAGTAAAGAACATAATATTGAAACTACTGAAAGAAAAATACAACCACAGTGCTAACCTAGAGCTCTATACTTAGCATTCCCCCCACAGCTACTGGGCAATGGGGATCAATGCAGGTCTACTGAAATACCTGCTATGGTTTCTATGTTACACCCCCATACGTCTCCTGTGCTCTCAGGTAGGGCTATGGGAAGGTGACTGGGTGATGGAGGTTTAATATCTGCCTTGCTGTTAGGAGGGAGGGTCTGGTCAGAAGACCTCATTCACTGGGGCGTGGCCTGGAAGTGTTTATCTCTCCGCCAGCTTGGCCCTTCCCTCTTGGTGTCCCCACCACCATAACAAGAGCAGCTTCTCTGGCAATGCCCTTGTGCCAGGCAATCCTGCCCTGAAGCCGGCCAACCAGGGAGTCTAACCATGGCCCAACATATTTATTTTATTTTTTTATTTTAAAAAATAAAAGAAAGAAAACGTATTAAGAGACAGACATCTATTTACAAAATAGCATAAGAACAGTACAATCAAAACAATTATAGACAAAGTTGTAGGAAATTAACTATGGTTGTTGTATTACTTATAGATACCATCAAAGTGGTTTCTCAGGAAAACAAATAGAGACATACAAGACTGATCAAACAAGTAATCATTAACTGTTCCTTTCTGTAGAGCAATAGAAGACAGTAGTACAACTATGTTAGCTATCCTGTATATACATACTTACAGAATTGCCCCTTCTTTTGCTTCTCTTTTCCCACACCCCAGTTGCCCTTTACTTCTGAGCATTTTCCTTTTGTTATACAATGTCTAACATACCTCCTAGTTTTTATTCACTCTTTCAGGTCTTACACTAGTGAGACAGTATGATGCTTACACCTGCAGGTCTGATTGATTTCACTTATGAGTATGGTCTCTAGTTGTGACCATTTACCTATAAAAGCCTTGAGTTTATCTTTCTTTATATCTGAGTAATATTCCATTACATAAAGTACCACAATTTTTTTTATCCAATCCTCAATGGATGGACATTTGGGTTGCTTCCACAATTTAGCAATTACAAATTGTGCTACTATGAACACGGGTGCACATATATCACTGTGATATGATGTTTTCAGATCTTCCTGGAAAATATCCAGGAGGGGAATAACTAGATTGAATGGGACCTCTAGACCTAGTTTTCTGAGGAATCTCCCAACTGATTTCCACAGTGGCTTCCAGTCTGCATTCCCACCAGCAGTGGAGAAGAGTTCCTATTTCTCCACAGCCTTGCCAGCATTTGTTACTGGTTGATTTCTTAATGATAGCCATTTTTACTGGAGATGAAATCTCAGTGTTGTTTTAATTTGCCTTTCTCAAATGACTAATGATGTTGAACATTTTCTCATGTATCGATTTGCCATTTGTATTTCATTATCTGAGAAGTGTGTATGCATCCCAGCTGCCCATTTTTGGATTGGGTTTTGAATTTGGGGAGCTGATGTTTTTTAATTCTTTATATGTTCTAGATAGAAGCCCTTTGTCTGAGGGACAGTCAGCTAAAATTTTTTCCCAATTTGTGGGTTTTCTTTTTACTCTGCTGGTGATTTCTTTAGATGTGCAGAAACTTTTCAGTAGGATGAAATCCCACTTGTTGATTCTTTGAAGTATTTCCCATGCAGTTTGGTTTTTTGTTCATGAACTCTCTGCCTACCCCTATGTCTTCAAGGTTTTTACCTATTTTCTCTTCCAATAGATTTAGTGCTTCTGGTTCAATATTGAGATCTGTGATCCATTTTGACCTGAGTTTGGTGCATAGTGATAGACTTGGGATACAAAGTCAATGCTCAAAATCAATAGCATTCCTATATACAAATAACAAACAGACTGAGAGAGAAATTAAGGAAACCATACTTTCAAAATAGCATCCAAGAAATTAAAATTTTTAGGAATCAATCTAACAAAAGAAGTAAAAGATCTATTCAGTGAAAACTACAGTACTCTGAAAAAAGAGATCGAAGAAGATTTCAGTAAATGGAAAAATATCCCTTGCTCATGGATGGGAAGAACCAACATTGTGAAAATGGCCATACTACCAAAATTGTTGTACAGATTCAGTGCAATTCACATTAAATTACCATTAGCATACCTTGCAGATCTAGAAAAAACATTCCTTAAATTCATCTGGAACCAGAAGAGACCCAGCATAGCAAAAGCAATCCTGGGCAACAAGGACAAGTCAGGAAGAAGTACAATCCCTGAACTGAAATTGTACTACAAAGCCACTGTAATAAAATCAACATGGTACTGTCTAAAAAACAGACCAGAGGATCAATGGATCAGACTGGAGGATACAGATACAACCACAAACACACTCAGTTGCATAACCTTTGATAAAGGGGCCAAACAAACTCACTGGAAGAACAATAGCCTCTTTAATAACTGGTGCTGGAAAAATTGGCTTGCCACCTGCCAAAGCATGGCCCAATGCAAACCTCTCCTTTAATTTGCAGGTGTTGTGTACTGTGTTTCAACAGCAAGGAAGGTAAAACCCATACCTGTATTAATATAGATAGAGATATAGATAAACAGATAGATAGATAAGTCGATATAAAATATTTATACAGATGTCTATACTCAGAACATATCCTACACCCAGAAAGCCCCTTGTTCAGGCAGCTGACCAGGCTAACAAGCAGTGATACCTCCTTAGTAATCACACATAGCACCCAAATACTGGCTGGGAAAGACTTATTTTTGATTAACAAAAATTTAATTTATTTCACATATTGAAGAGGCTCAGTGTGATTTTCCTTACATGCATACAGCATGCACTGCAGAGTGTGGTTTCGAATTCTGCTCTCCAATAAAATAAATTGGGGCCCTAAATGAGATGAGGTTCTCTAAAAGAAGGGAATGGGAAAAAATCGTATATGCAAAGGGAGTTATTAGGTAGGCTTACAGGATGGGAGGTCAGAGAGTCCACAATGGCTCTGTGCACTGGAAAACCAGAGGATCCAACAGCAGCTCAGCCCCAGAAGCTGGAATCCACAAAACAAGAGGAATAGGGACACTGCACCAGTCTGAGACTGTAGGGCTGAAAGCTCCCTGGACAGTCACTCGTGTGAGACTGCGTGGCAAGGCTAAACAAACTGGAGTCTGAGTCCACAGACAATGGCAGAAGCAAAAGACACACCCACTTAATTAGAATGGAGCTTTCAAATGCAAGCTGACTTGCTCCTTCTTCCCTTTTCATTTCAGGGAGCAAGCCTATTAGATGGCGCCACCCATAATCAAGGTGGGTCTTCTCCCTTCAATTTGCTGGCCTTCATGCCAATCATCTCTGGGAACACTCCACAGACAGGCCCGGAAGTATGCTTTACTAATCTGCTGTTCATCTCTTCTTCCAATCAGGTTGACAATCATGACAAGTTTACAGGCCTTTGGGGAAATGCCTGATCCTAGAATCAGGTCAGGAAATATACAAGATGAGCCTGGAGCATCTTGTAAACTTATAGAATCAGAAAGTAAAATGTGATAAAACATTTAAAAATTTAAGAAGTTACAATAATGGGTAAGTACAGAGCAAAGTGACATAGAGCCTTCAAAGGCCAAGTGAAGGACATTTCAATGGGCAAAACTGGAACAATTTAAGCAACAAAATAAATAAGGTTGCATGGTTTATAACCCAATACAGAAAATAAATATCTTTGAATCCATGCTGGTATAAATAAATGATTTACTATATTAGTAAGTTTTGAAGCTAAATCTACAATGCCAAGTTCTAAATAACTTCATAGAGCATCTGCTCTTAAGGAAGTGGAGCAGATCTCTTCAGTCTTTAACTATGGGGTGTGCGTAACAGCTTCCCTTGGAAAACTGTGACTGGAATTGGAGAAATAAAAAGTCATTTTTCAGAAGACAGTATCAAAATGGCATTTTACCTTTGTGGTCTTCCTCCCCAAAACACATAATTTCAGTCTAATCATGAGGAAAATTTCTGATACATTGCACTTAAAGGACTTTCTACATTCTACAGAATGTTTGAACAGTATTCCTAAAATCCTAGATACAAAACCTAAAGACGTAATCAAAGTCATCACAACCTGTGACAACCTGTGAAACTTTTACAACATAGAAAGTCTAAGGAGACAAGAGAACTAAATATACTTTGGTATCCTAGCTGAGATCCCAGGACAGAGAAAAGCACATTAAGAAAACACTAAGAGAACGTAAAGCATATTCTTTAGATAACAATAGTTTATCAATTCTGGTTTATTAATTGAGACAGATATGCTGTGACACTGGAAGATGATACTAACAGGGGAAATTGAGTATGAATTATATGGGAACTGCCTATAATATCTTCATGATTTGTGTGTTAACCTAAAACAGTTCTAAAATAAAAAGTTGACATATACTGTATCTATAACCAAAACAAACAAACCAAAAACAGACTCACTAATTATCTCACAAAACCAGATCCAAAGTTGGGATATGTGAAGGAAATGTCCATGCATGTAAACAAATTTAATTTTAAAAACTAAAAGAAAATGAGCAAATGCTTACATGGCACATGCAAATTTAAAGACAATAAATAAATGAAAATAAGAAAATCACAGATTGGTCACGAACATAGTAGCTAAACATGGAAACAAAAGTAATAATACAAGACTTTTTAATGATAAATAATAATCACATATAATAATGACATTAATGCTGTGACAGTGCACCAGGTAAAACAGTAAAATGCAAAATAAATTGAGGAAAATATTCACGAATGTACTTATCTCAGGCCATAACATAACAAAGGAATCACATAAATAAGTATTAAACATGTACCTTGTTTTATATATTCATGGAAATTCATATATAGTCATCATATTTAAAGTCACAAAGAAACACCATTATGAATTTTTAAATGCATTTGTTTTTCACTATGAATAAAAATAGAAACTATTCTAAAAATCAAACAAATAATACCTTGGAAATATAGTGCTTTTCATAAAAAATTACCTGATTAAAATTCAGGGCTCAAATTGCAGATTTAGGAAATAACTCAAGTAAAAGCAATGGGATAAGAATCATTGGGACTTAGATAAGAGCTGCAATAGAATTCTTACCATTGGAGACATCTTAATTATTAAAAAAACAGACTAATAGAGCAATCAATACATGATGTTACAAAAAAATAATAGGCCGGGAATATAGCTCAGTGGCATAAGCACCTGCCTGGCAAGCGCCAGGTCCCAAGTTCAATTCCAGGTATCCAATAATAATAATAATTATAATAGTAATAATCTCCTAAGGAAGTTTGAGAGAGTAATTAGTAAAGGAAACAGCCAAAATAAATGACTTGGGGGAAAAAAGGACATTCATAACTATTAATAGCTATAGGTAGGTTACTTAATGGGGACAAAAAGTGACAGTTCAGAAAAGCAAGGTTAAAAAAAAAGCAATAACCAAATTTTTATTATAGGGATAAAGGATAGTCTGTTCACATACTGTACATGATTCTCAATGTGAATAAACAATGTACAGGTCTACACAACATGAATAAAATGTGTACATGTTTCTGAGCTAAAAAAAAAGTCAAACCAAAAGAACACATGATGTCTCCTGTTGTTTATACAAAGTCAGAGCTGACACAACTCATCTCTAGTGCTAGAAATAACGTAATGATCACCCTACTGAGGAAGTGAGGACTGAAAATGGAATAAATTGCTTTCTGTTTCTTGATCTGGATGAACATTTCATGGGTATGTGCACCTTTGTAAAAATTCTTCAGGTTATATATGTACATTATTTATACTCCAATAGCAATGTTTACTAAAATAAAGTTTTAGACCATGATAAATTAAATTTTTCAAAAAAAATCTAACAGTGAAAATTAACTGGAAGATTAATGAAATTGAAGAATAACAAGAAGGAACGGGCCTACTTAAATCACATTGAATAAGTACAGTAGTTTAAAATGATTATTATCAGTCTTCCTCTCCAGAACCATTATGTCCCTTTTCCTCCCCGCTGTATGCTGTTGGCAACCTGAAGCTCTATGGATTTATCATCAGAGTTAAGAATGCAGGAACCAGAAAGAGACTGGAGGGAAGGGCTGAATGGTCTGGTGTGTATTCCCTTGACTCATCCTCCTGCTGCTTCCGTTGCATTGGAAGTGGTTGCATTCTTCCATGGCCACGGGTCCTGTTAGTCCAGTGTTGTGTGGCTGCAAGCCTCCCTGGGCTGTGGCAGCAGTGGTCCTGCCCTCACTTCTTCAATACAATGGGTACTAAAAATCTTCCTTTGTGGATACTGTCTGTGTTCTTTACCATCTCTCACTGACTATCTTGAAGTTACCCAATACTCTGCATGTCCTATTGATATAGGGGGTAGGGTGTGACAAAGCTGGCTGGGGAAATAAGCAGGACCTATTAATTCCAAAACCCCAGGGCCAGCCAGATAACTCCCAGGACCCCTATGTAGAACCTCTGGTGAGCTCCTGGGAGATGTGGACAACACAAAAGGGACAAGACTCCACAAGGAGCTCACTATGCTGACTCTTCATGATATCCCATCCTGGGTCTCCCAGACCTAGAAAGTACTTTTACTTCCGCACTTTTTCTCTTTTCTCTCTCTGACCCAAGTTTGCTCTGCAGATCTAGTTCTTTTCTTACACCTTCACTTCTTATTTTCAAATAAACTTTTGGCAACACTTTTGGCTTGTCTTGTCCAATTCTCTGTTCAAGAAAAGAAAGACCTAAAATACTTTAGTTTGGGGAGCCATTTCTAAAAGGACTTCCTGGGGCTGGGGATTTAGCTCAGTGGCAAAACGCCTGCCTGGCAAGCGCAAGGTCATGAGTTCGGTTCCTGGTACCAGAGAAAAACCAAAAACAAAAACAAAACAAATAAAAGGACTTCCTGATAACACTATGTACATTTTTCTTCAAAGAGCTCTTTGCAGTGGACCATCTGTTTCCTAAAGGAGCTCTGATTCACACCTGCTATCCACTGAATAGAAATACAGCTCTCATGAATAGACAAATAAATTATTTGAACAGATAAATTCAGAAACTTGCAGAAATTTAATTTGTGACAAATGTGGCAATCGCATTAGTGAGGGAAGTTATAGAATTCTCAGTTTCAGTTTTCCCATTTCTAAAGTACAATTCTAAAACAAATCCCCACCTTTATCTCTGCTTTTATATCAGTCTAAAACTACTGTAGGACAATATATTACTTCTTTCAATCATGGGGGAAAGGGGAAAAGAAAAAAGGAAAAAAAAAATTTGTGTGTACACTCAGTCATGTGGAGACTAGTGCCTGAAGCCAGACCAAGAATATGAAGCATTATTACATCATTAATTTCTTAAAAACGTGGCTGGATCTTCACAAAAACAAATTCAAAAGCCAAAGGAAGGACATGTAGATTGCCCCCTCAGCCCTGTGTAATTAATATTCTTCTCCCTCTTGGTGAAAGTGTCAAGCGCAACAGCCAAAGGTGAATCCTTGCATCTTCTGCAAACCTTACTTAGAGTAGAATAATGATCAGAATCTTACTCCCAAGGCAGCCCCTCACTAAGAAGACCAAAGAACTCACATCTCACATTATGGAAAGCTGACCTTTCCCCTGGATGACTTGGCTGTGAAAAGTCAACCTCTCCCTACTTTAAGAAAGAGGCCAAAGGAGGGGCCAGGGTGGTTACATATGTCACTGTATTTTATTGTCATCAACTAGGAGTGGCCTCAGTAGATAAGTGAGCTTGTCATCTAATTACTGTCAGAAAGTATGGCCTAATAACCCACTCTAAAACTTTAATAATCATTTTGGCAGTCCTCCAAAGCTTAATTGGCTTGTAGTTAACCACTTTATATCATAGGTCAATTCATTTAGTTACCAAGGGGTATATTTTTATAACCAGTTTAGCTTGGAGGTTCACCAGGAAATGCCTTTGATTATTATTAGGCATTGTGTTGTTGCCTTATTAATATTTTTGTACTAAAACAAATATTGGGGATACCTGCATTGAGTTTTTCTCAGTATAAAATTATTACAACTGTTATATAAAACTTATGCCAAAATTTTGGCAATTTTGGTACACTTTACTAATTTGTTGGAATACATTTGGCATTAAAAACATATTATAATATCACATGGCTTATCGAATATTCAACCCAACTTAGATGGCAATTACACATAAGGAATATCCCTGGCATTAACTCATTTCCTCATTTCCAGGTTTTTGCAGAAAAGAAGTTTTCAAATTATCTGATGGTCAATATTTTAAAACTGTCTGACAAGAGGTAAAGCTCAAAGAGGATTTCAGTTACCCATATTCTAAATCATGCAGCCCGTTTCCCATTACCCTTAGGATAAAGTATCTATGTCACGATATAGGCTCCTATGTCTACTTCCAACTGCATCTCCCCTGCTATTCCTTTTATTCAGCATCACTAACTTCCTTGTTATTTGTCCAATTGTCTGAGATTGTGCCTTCCCCTGAGACCCTGCAAAATTGCTATTCTGTGTAGCTGTAAATCTTTCTTCTTAATCTTGCCATGACTAGTTCTTTCTTTCCATCTAAATGGCTCTCAAGTTCTGTCTTTTGGACAGGCTTTACCCATGCTCTAAGTCCATCATGCAATCCTTTTGTATCACCTCCCCAATACTCTCTTTGAAATCTTTAATGTGTATCATCTATTTCCCAAACAGGCCATCATCTCTGACATATTATCTGCCTATGCATTAGTTTAATCCAGTACCTCGAATAGTGTCCAGCAAGTAACAAGCTCTCAACAAATGTTTCAAATGTTTCTTAGTTGAATGAATAAATGACTCTAGTTTATCTGAGTAGTTACCTACATTGAAGGATGCAAAATTATAAAATCTAATTTTTATGTTACCCAAAGTATTTGAAGGTTTAATATATTATTTCAGTATTCCCTAAAGGATTTACAGAAGATATTTCTCCCAGGTACTTATAGACAACTAGCATCTTGCATGCTCTGAGCTGGAATCTTATGTCTCTTATATCTAAATCTTATTTTTGTTTCTGACTGTCAAGAAACTCAGGGCAAAATATGAGACCCCTCTTCAAAGCCAAGCAGAAACTTATGGTGCCCATTTGGAACTCTGAACTCAACCCAGAACCATTTCATAGTATATACTTAGTTTATTTTGATCATGTTGTGCTCTATGCATTTCTGTAGGTTTTCACAAAACCAACTTGAAATGAGATAAGTTGGAAAATTATATTCACATAAAATATCATGTCCATTTAATTCCTAGCTCAGGGTCCCCTTTCTGTGACTCCTTCAAGAGTCTTTCTCCCTTGGAAATGAGATGTCTTTTAATATCCTTTGGTTACAACTCAGCATTTGATTAAATACTATTTTATGATGTGTTCTAATTATTTCATAACATAGATCCCATATAATTTAAGTCTGTATATATTTATGAAGTATGATCAAAATATACAGTGAATATTTAGTGGGTACTGGGAATTGAACACATGACCTTGTGATTCCCAGGCAGGCACTGCAACGCTTAACTATATACCTGGCCCTAAATATTTAAATTTTTAAAATTTATTACACTAAAAGATACATTGTCATTAAAACCTCTCAAAATGTTCCTCCTTGGCTGAACACATGTTTGCCTCACCCTTGGCCACTCTCTGAAGAGTAATACTGAAAGTCTTCTTTCATATTTTTATGAAACATGATCAGAAGTACGGCGAATGTTGCTGCTAAGTGCCATTCAAGGGAGAGGCAGGCTCATAGAAATATGGCAGTGTTTCCTTATTCACTTACTCACCAGATTTGGCACCATGCAAGTTCTGGCTCTTCCCCAAAATCAAAATGACCATGAAAGGTAAATATTTTCAATCAGTTTAAGACATCAAGGCAGCCACAACAGAGGAACTAAGGATGCTTAGGAAAGAGGACTTTAGACCTGCTTGAGAATGATGGTGTGTGTGCAAAGCAAGGGGAAGAATTTTGAGGAGAATTAATGATAATGTATTTTATTGTAATTTTTTTAAGCATTAACTGCACCTCATGTATATGCTCTGCACAGCACCTAAAATACTACCTGCCAAATAATATTTCCTGAATAGACCTTTGTTAAATTAACGGACAACTGACTTAGTATGTCACGATTCAGCGAAAGGTAAAACTGTTTATAAAACCTCATCTAGACAAAAATGAAATCATTTCAACCCTTCTAATATTCTGATTGTACCTGCTAAAGAAACAGAAAATTAAGGAATTTTTTTTATCTAACAGATTTTTTTTAATTTTGCAAGAACAAAGAAATCATTGGCAATGTTCAGCAGCGTCAATATTAAGAGACAGTCCATGCTGTGTTTTGAGGAGGCAGAGTTTTACTAGGTGCAGATTTGTCAACTATGCGATGCTTTTGTATTGATTCTAAAGTGCTTTTTGGATGAACTTTGAAAGCCATTTGCTGAGTGTGGGATTTTTCAGACTTGGGGTTGTCAATAAATGTGTTTTGCTGCAATTAATAATTATATGTTCTTGCACCTGTGGAGAAGATGAAGCATCTTTCTAATTTCATGTTCAGCAATAAACATGAGCAACCGTCTGCATGATTCCTCTTTTGATTCCAGCTGCCACAGCTTGGAATGCTTTGAGTCCAGCTAACTCTACATTCCCTCATTAGCTGGTGTCCCCATTTATTTTTCTGCCTAAATGAGTGGAGAAGTCATTTTGTTCAGCTCACTCGGATCTGTTGAGAAAGATACCAACAAATCAACACCTGTCGCTTTTCAGCAAATCCTAAGAGGAATGGGCTTTGTAGCAGATTTGCCTTGGCAGCAAACAAATACTCAAGGATTGCAGTAAATGGCTGGATTCTTGAAACTGCCATCTCCGACTTGAACTGGGAATGAGCTTCAGTCTGTTATGGGTGTCATTAATCTAAATCACTTATAAGACAATAAAAACTAAGAACTCACCAATTATTGTTAATAGGCTTTTGCTTGATTGTAGCTAGTGAGTCAAATGTGTTGAGGCTGTTTTTCCAACAGTTATTTTTTTAATCACTCTTTTTACTTAGAATAGCACTGCTATTTTAGCTGGTATAGCACTGCTACTTTAACTGGGGTAGCACTGGTATATCGCTGGTACATCACTGCTTTGTAGTGGTAAGCAAACACCTACACTAACTCAGTTTAGTGCTTATAATGTGGGAAATTAGTAGAGATAAAATTCCTGAATAGTTTTTATGTGATTGACATTCTCTGCATTTAGAGACCCTCTCTCTCCATGATCTGCTAAGAGAAATATTTTCCTCTCATCTGAACAGCTGGATATCTGTATTTACATTGATTTTTAGATAGCTTTGTGTTTGAGAGTCAAACATAACAAAATAGTTGAAAGTTCATTCTGATTTATCAGATCCTACTGTAGTTTAATCCCTTGAATGTGTATTAACAAGGGTGTTATGTATCTAAAATCATTTGTATCTACAAAGGGTTAAGCTGTCCCCAGATAGCAGTATTTTATTTTAAGGTAGCTTTAAGTATTAATATTTATTGAGCTTTTGCTATGTGGCAGGGACTTTTCTATAGCACTGTGTATGAGTTATCATATTTACCTACACTACAGTTCTACGCTTCTCCCTACATCACCATTAAGGAAACTGAGCGGAAGGCATTTACATTGCTGGACTGAAGTCAAGCAGCAAGTCATTACCGGAGACAGATTTCAAGCTCAAGAAGGCTGGATTTTAACAATTATATTGCAGGCCTCTCACTTGACTATAGGGTAAAAAAACGTGAACACATAACCTGGGTGTTCATGTCTTTACAACGTGTCACATTCTTTCTGTTGTGGAGTACTGTGACTGATGCAAAAAAATGTGTATGAGTGTGTACGCTACGTGTAATGTCCGAAAGGACTGTTAGAGCCATGGTTAGAGTCTGTTCTCTAGACCTGTCTATGCAGCTACATCAGAAATTCCTGCCTATATCTCTTCTAAAGCCCCTATTTCCAGTAATGATTCTGTTTTGCTTTTGAGTCAGTCAAAATTACTATCATTGCAGGCCCTCGACCCCAATTGACTTTAAAGTATCACCTAGCCTTCCACAGCAAAATATTACCCTGCACTGTGGAGAACCTGGGGGTGCCTTCAAATGAGAAGAAAATGGTGCTGTGGTTCCGCTGATGAGAGCCACACTGTGCACGGCATTTGTAGCTGGAATAGCGACTGCACAGAGAAAGTCAGACCTTTGGATCAACTAAAATTATTCATAAATTGTCTAATTTGAGTTAGGACTGCATTATTAATTAAATATAGCTGTAAATTCTTTGCTAGTCCACCCACAGAGAAGTGGAATTTAGTCCCTCTCTCCCTGAATCTGAATTGGCTTTAGTGGCTGATGTATTTAATCAACAAAAGGCAAAGGTGATGGCATTCTGGTTGTTTTAAGGCCAGATCCTAAGGCTTGCTGCTACTGTTGAATCTTATTAAATGCTCACTGTAGGACAAGCCAATTGCCATGTCCCAGCACTGACGCTGACATACTGAGGTGAAATAAAGACCTCTGGTCAAAGTCTTACCCGAGCCCACACTTCCTCTCATCCTTTCCATAGTTCATGATGCAACGTTGGTAACAGAGTATGATGTATGATCCTGACATAAGGAAATCAAACCTGACATTCTGATCCTACCATCACTCAAACTCAGAGAGGTATAATGTTCAGCCCTATCATGCATAGAATAATAATAATTTGTAGTTTCATATCCCTAGAGTGCTTTTTATTCTGGGTCTCTCATTTTAACACTCCATCAATTTTACTTTTATATTAGTAAGAAGTCAATGATAACTCTTAGGATTTCCCTTTTAAGGTCTCGCTTATTTCAATATATAATATTTAATAAAATAAACACTGCTAATAAACGTCTGTCCAATCTTTAAAGCTAGATCTATGATTTCTACTTACACATCTCTATCTGAATGTTCCACAACAATAACACAACAGTAACAGTAATGACTAACATTTACCATATCACTCTGTATTCACCACTATGTCAAATTCATAATTTACATTTTCTCAGTCTCATATCACAATCAAGTTATGAGTATACATTATTATTCCCATTTCACAGAGGAAGCAGGCATGACAAATTTAAATGAATTGCTCAAGATCATGCAACTATAAAGTATCTTGGGTTTGCTCCTGTATTTTGTTTTTGTTTTTGTTTGTTTTCTGGTTTTTCTCCGGTACCGGGAACCGAACTCACGACCTTGTGCTTGCCAGGCAGGCTCTTTTGCCGCTGAGCTAAATCCCCAGCCCCTTGCTCCTCTATTGAAATCCAAGAAAACTGGTTCTAAGATCTGGCTTTAACCACAAACTGCACCATTTCCATTTTTCTTCTAAGAGACACTGTGACATACATGCCTTAAACAACTCATTTTCACTCTGCTCCAACTCTTGAGTTTTCTGGGGCCAAAACACACGACCTCTCTTTGATTTTTCTAGGATATAAGGTATGATATAATGTGCAACTGTGAATCTGAATACCTCCTTTCACTCATCCAAATACACCACGGCAGCTCTTCCTCCCAAACATATCATACTTCAGATTGGTTTCTCTTTCCTGATCTAGTTGTTCTAGTCCAAGCAAAACCTCCGTATTCTTTCTCCTTCTATTCATCCCCTCCTCCTTGTAATAACCTCCTAGTCACTCTGCCTCCAGTCCTGGTTTATTCAATCCATTCAACATTCTGCAGTCAAAGTGAGTTTTTCCAAAATGCAAACATAAGCATGTTGGTGGCTGGGGATTTAGCTCAGCAGCACAGCACCTGCCTAGCAAGCGCAAGGTCTTGAGTTCGATTCCTGATACAGGAAGAAAAACAAACAAACAAACAAACAAATGAAAAAAGCAAATATAAGCATGTCATCTAACTTAAAACCCTCCCATGGCTTCTTATTATCCTTATCAAAATGTTCAGACTCTTTACCACGGCCTACAAGGCCCTTAGGAATTAGTGCCATTTCCCTAGCCTCACCTTCAGCCCTGTGTTTTCTGCTCCAGTTACACTCAGCTTCTTTCAGACACAGTTGGCTTTCTTTGCCTCTTGGTCTTCATGCACAAGATTTCCATTGTGTAGAACATATCCGCTCTGGGAAATTCTTATCCCTTAGTTTTCAGCTGGGATGTTACTTTCCCATGAAATCCTTCCCTGATCTGTGCTTGTCATGTGTTCATGTAGCTCTCCTATTACAGGATTCATCAAGTTTCATTATAATGGCATTTTTAACCTCTACACTCATCACTGACCCATAAGTTTAATAAATCCAAGTGTCCTATGTTGTTTAAAATAAATAAATATTTGTGAAATTAATGAATAAAGAGACACGAAAGGAAAAATAAATAATACCCAGATATTACATGCCTGAAATTGTGCACTACTAAATTACCTATTTCTATCTAAAATTAATGTACCTTAATATTCTTTTAAAAATTTTCTGTAATAGGAAATTTTTGTTTTGTTTTGTTTTTTGTTTTTTTCCAGTACCGGCAATCAGATTCATGACCTTGCACTTGCCAGGCAGACGCTGTGCCGCTGAGCTAAATCCCCAGCCCCTTATAATAGGAAATTTTTAAAAAGTAAAATGGACACTAAGTGTCCAAGAGAAAACTACAATGGAGCAAGAATGAGTGAAGTTATGGATAAACTTTCACAGATCTATAAGCACACAATTATTTAATGCCAGGCACAGAACAAAATACACAAACATTCATTAATTGACTGCAACAATATCTGGAGTTGGAGATAACATGTATTGATCTTTTATAGTTTCAAACAGCAGGTAGACTGAAGATTGGGGACAATTAATGCTTATCAATGATTCTGTTATAAAGCACACAAACTGCTGTAGCTTCTTGAATACCCAAAGAACAAGGTTGAATCTGGAGACCCAGTATAAACTGTGACTCAAGGACCCTGTAGCCAAGAAAGAAGATGAAAGCCTTTAACTAAGAGGAAAGAAATAAAATCCTTCTAATGAAACACATCTCATCACAATTGAGGTGAGATTTCATATCAATTTTTCATATAAATTTTTCATGTTAAAATTTGATGTATTCAAGAGTCCTGATCCTAAACACAAACTATAATTTCAGTTCTACGAGTACAGTGGTGTTATGGCCTGTGTCCAGCTGTCCCCACAAAGCCTCATATGTTCATAGGTGGAGCTTTTCAAAGGTGTCTTGATCTTGAGTGTGTGATGCTGGGATCAAGGACGTGTGATTACTAAATTAGTCCACTGACTGGTTTGGCATAGTTCTGGGTATTCATAATGGGAAGGTCCACCTGGCTATGAGTGTTACCCACCCTAAGGGTATGAAGCCTGGACAGGCTATAAAGGACAGAAAGAGCACTGCTGTGATCACTTGCTGCTTCTTCACTAATTTACTGCTTTGCTGCCTTCTGCTCACTGCAAACTTTCCCCTCTGTGGTGCCCCTCTTCCATGACATCCTGCCTTAGAGACAGCCAACTATGAACTGAAACCTCTATAAACTGTGAGCCAAAGTAAACCTTTCTTTGTTTAACTGGAAACTCTGTGCTCTCCTGCCCACAGCCTGGCTGTCTAAACACCATGGAGGGGGCTGGGGATTTAGCTCAGCAGCAAAGCACCTGCCTGGCAAGCGCAAGGTCGTGAGTTCGGTTCCTGGTACCGGAGAAAAAACCAAAAAAAAAAAAAATAAACACCATGGAGCTTGGTGCTCATGTGGGGCCCACTGCACCAGACACTAAAAAAAAGTTGGGCCAGGAGCCTGGGTGTGCTTCCTCCCATTGGCTCCTATACTCTGCTGAGCTCCATGCAGAAAGACCCTCCCGCACCCAGCTCCAGGTGCCCCTGGGCAGGGCTGGACAGGCATGCTGAGAAAGCTGTGGACTGCAAACCTGGAGAAGGTACAGAGACAGAGAGGAGCGGTGGGACCAGAGGGAGTTGTGCAGCACCTGCTGGAGACAGAGGGCACAGAGTAAAGAGCTGCAGGGATGGCCACCGAGGGAAGCGGGCTGGGAATGAAGGACTCTACCTCCTCTGGAAATCAGTGGAGGCCAAGTGCTTGACCAGTCCGACTCTATCCCCACAACTCTGAACCAATTGAAAGTGTCTGGTAATAGGACAGAAACAGCATCACTGAAATCTAACGGAAACCTGCCAGCAGAGAGAGGACAATATATTTTTGCATCTCAGTGAGTTTTTTTCTGCTCTTTTATTCACTTTTCTCTATCATTTTCTCCATTTTTGTGTTTCTCTTTTTATTTTCTTAGTCTCTTTTCATCATATATTTATAGAGAGAAAAAGACAAAGAGAGAAAGGGAAAGACAGAGGACAAAAGGAAGAGAAAGAGAGAAAGAGAAAGAAAAAGAAAGAGAAGAGAAAGAGAGTAGAGAAAGAAGGAGAGAGAATGCCAAAAATATATACAGGAAATGAAAACCTTGCCTAAATATTTTAATACTAGTTTTATGGAGACATCACGACATTAATACAAGTTAACTTTGGCCTCTACAATTATAAGAAGTACTCAAAGTGGTGACCATTAGCTTCCAGATGTTTATTAGTATATTGAACTGCTGAAGTGTGTATACATGTTCTTTGGCAGATATATGGATATATATCTATATATCTCAGAGAATTAATTTGTGTTTTAGTTTAAAAAGTACCTTTAATGGCCATATGAGGTCATACCAAAAATTGTGTATGGATGACCCAACCCCAAGCTTTTTATCAGTTCATAGATTACTTCCAACCCTGCTCCATTTTCCAGAAATCTTGAATCATACCTCCCTCCTTCTTTGTTTTACCCTGCCCTTATGCATAACCTCTCAAACTCCTTGCTCCTCCTCCACTCCAGATATAACAATATCATCACCAAAGTCCTTCCCTTACTCTAATTTTCTATTATCTCTGTTCTCTTCTCCCTTTCTCCTTGAAGTGTTTTTTTACTTTTCTTCTCCGTCCTCCTCCACAGCCCAGCCTACTTGTCATTGGCACCAGTCCATGGTCTTTCTTCATTACTGAAAGCTAAAAAAAGTGTGAAGTTCTCAAATCAATTTTAAATTACATGATTGATACATGGTTGGTTCTGTAGTTGCTGATATAAATAATTATTCTGTTCTTAAAATGCAATGACAGGGACTGACTCTATTACATTGAATGGGTTGAAGAGGTGTATAAATCACCAAAGATAAATAAACTCAAGGACACCTCACAGTGAGACAGAATCTAACTAAAGAAATTTCCATGAAGGTGAAAGTGTTTCTCTACCTTAACTGATCTTTAACCCACAGAGCAAATACAACAGAAACATGAGAAAGCAAGACAGCAACCCTCTAACTCCCCAAAAGCTGCTCTAATGGGCACAAAAACAGAGAAAGTAATAGGCAAATAACACACCAAAAAGTAAAAAATTTTGAAAAGATCAAAGAAGAAACATAAAAGCAAATTCATAAGCTGTTTAGGAACCTCAAAGAAGAATTAAATAAACAGAGATTTTACTTAATAAGATGTACTGTGTCTTTAAAGAAGTTGTACGGCGTCCACCTGCTGGAGGTACAGGGAGTAAAGAGCTACAGGAATGGCCGCCAAAGGCCAATAATCTGAGTTGTACAAGAAAATACAAGATGTAAATGACCATTTTGATAAAGAACTAGAAATTACTAAAAAGAAATCCAAGGTACAAAAAATTCAGTGGAAAGCGTGAGTAGCAGATTTCACCAGTGTAAGAACAGAATGTCAGAACGTGAAGACAGGTAAATGTAGTAGATAATGTATTCAATGATATACTAAAATTAAGACATCATTGCAGCTGGATCCAACAGCAAATCAATGACCAAAAAGAAGGACAAGGAAAACAAAGACTTTCAGAATTACAGGATAAAGGAAAGTGAGGCAATAACTCAAAAGATATAAAGATATGTTCACTGAAATCATAGGTGAAAAATTTTCAAATATAAGGAAAGAATTCAACATTTAATTACAAAAGGCAAATAGCATAAGAAATAGCCATGACCAGAAAAGAATATTTGCATAATACACCATAATCTAAATTCTAGAAATTCTACAAAAACACAGAATGCTAAACCCTGGTAGAGAAAAATAGCAAATAAGCTAGAAAGTAAAGCCTCTCAGAATTACAGTGTACTTCTCAGCACAGACATTAACGGCCAAGAGAATTGGAACAAAGTACTTCAAGCAGTAAGAGAAAACAATAATTGGGTGAAGTGGTGCATGTCTGTAATCCCAGCAGAGCAGGGGCTGAGGCAGGCGGGTCACTATGAATTCAGGGCTGACCTGGGCTATCGAGTGAGTTAAGGTTAGCCTGAATTAGAGTGAGACCCTGTCTCAAAAAGTCAAATAATAATAATGATAATAATATAATGAAAGAAAAGACAATAATTGCCAAATCAGATTTCTGTATCCTACAAAGTCATCTTCCAAAACTGACAGAAAATTAAAACCTTTCCATGACAAACACTAAAAAAAACATGACCACTAAACTTGTACTGCAAAAAATATTAAAGTAATCCTAGACAGAGACAGGGATGTCACTATGCTAAAAACCTAGAAGGAAAGCATACATTTAACTCAGAGAGTATTAAACAAAGGGGATCAGCACTGGGAAAATAATGCAATGATAGCATTCAGTACATGGCTTACAATAATAACCGTCAATGTCAATGTTTGCAACTACCAATCAAAAGACACAGACTGGCAGATTGAATCCAAATACAAGATTTAACCATAGGTTGCCTGCAAGAGATACAGTTTATCCAAAGGAAAGCATAAAGACAGAAAATGAAAGGACAGAAAATGATATTCTGTGCAACAGAGACTAAAAGCAAACAGAAGTAGCTGTCATGTTTGCAGACAAATCTTATTTCAAGGTAAAACTGATCAGAAGAGACAAATATGGCCACTACATACTGATATGGGATGAGAGAACAATTTTACATATATTTGTACTAAATATTGTAAATAGATATATAGATATAGATATATATAAAATATTGGTACACAACTTTATAAAACAAAAACTATTGAACATAAAAGAGCACACAGACACAAATATAATAATAGCAGGAGGCTTTAATACTAAACTCACACAACTAAACAGATCATCCCAACCAAAAAATTAGCAAAGAAATACCAAAGTTGAAGTACGTCCATCAAGAAATGGACCTTACACACAACTACAAAGTGTTTCACTCAAAAAATACATTTTTTTCCAACAGCACGTGAGATTTTTTCCAAAATAGACCATATCTCAGACCAAAAAAGCATGCTTAAATAAATGTAAAAGAATTGAAGTGATCTCTTGCATTCTATCAGATCATAGTGGAATGAAACTGGAAATCAACAGCAAAAGAAACTAGACAGACACATGGAGAATAATGAATACATTATTGAATAATGAATATATCCTGGGAGCAATCATGGAACAGGTTAAAATTTTCCTACAATCAAATGACAATGGAAGCATAACATATAAAAACCTATGGTACACAATAAAAGCAATCCTAAGAGGGAAGTGTATAACTTGAGTGCTTACAACAAAAGAATGGAGCAAGCCCAGATAAATAACCTAATGATACATTCTAGATAAACACAGAGTATCCAAATCCAAAAGTAGAAAGAACAAAATTAGAAGGATCAGGGAAGAAACTAGTGAAGTTGAAACTTAAAAAACATAGGGGCTGGGGATTTAGGTCAGCGGCAAAAGCGCCTGCCTGGCAAGCACAAGGTCGTGAGTTCGGTTCCC
>NW_004955457.1:4840491-4852425 GCF_000276665.1 Chinchilla lanigera
GAATAAAAGAGTTGGTTCTTTGAAATGACAAAATTGATAAAAACCTTCATCAAAGTAATTGTAGTGGATTGACAACTGGTGGCCAATTTTTAACCCCCATCTGAACTGAGTAATCATGGTGCTTGGTGTGGGAGGCCCACCTAGGGATTGTTGCCAGCAGCATAAGAGGCAGAACTGGAGAAGAAATGAGGCTGTTGGGAGCTGAGAGAGGCTGGTGGAGCTGGTAGAAGCTGTAAGGAGCTATGGTTCTCTTGGAGGAGCTTGTCATGCTGGCTTTCCTGATGAACTTGGCTGTTTTTATCCTCTGAGGAGCTTGGGACCTTGTTGGCATTGAGAATATCTTTGGTTTACTTTAGGGGAGTTCTGGTCCTCACTTTGAGCATCACTTTCTGGTTCCAGAGAGGAAGATGGTGCACTGCCTGTGTCCTGGAGAAGCTCACTGTGATGGTTTCCCTGATGGGAACTCTTCTGTCTTGATCATCAGAGGAGCTCGGGACCTCACTGTTGCTGAGGATGGCTGTGGTGCCTTTCGGTGGAGCTCTGGTTCCTCTGAGCATCGCTTCCTGGCTCCAGTTAAGATCCCTCAGCCTCCTAGCACAGACTCTTTATCCTGCTGGTGCAGAATGTCTAGATTCCACCACTGACCTTTGGGCCTTCCCAGTGCAGATCCATGAAATAGGCCTGCATGAGATATTGTTATGGTCTCTAGGCTTCCAGTTGGATTCATGGAAGGCATTGTTATGGGCTCTAGATATTCAGCTGGACTCTGTAGGATATTTATTACAAGATCTAGGCCTCGGCTGGATTCCTGGTCTATAGTATGTGGACAGATTTTCTGTACTTTCTTGTATGATTCTTTGGCTAACTATTATAACTAATCTTATAAAATGTGTCCTGTATTATATTGTTCACCTTGCAAAATATCCCCCAAACCATAACAGTAACCAAAAGAAGAGAAGAAAAAGCCCTCATTTAGAAGTGAAAAAGGTGAAACTGCAATGAACACTGCCAAAATCCACAGATTTATAGAACACTGTTTCAAAAATTTATCCCAAGTTGGAGAACCTAGAAGAAAATGAGAAGTTCCTAGAGTAGACACATATGAATTACCAAGACTGAACCAAGGAGTAAAAATTCTGAATAGACCAATAACAGACAATGAAATAGAGGCAATACAAGAACCCTACCAAGTAAGAAGAGGCAGGACCTGATGAATTCACTCCAAAATTGTATCATAACTTCACAGAAGACTTAACGCCAATACTCCTCAAATTCTTGCAAAAAACTGAAAGGAAAGGAGTGCTATCAAAGTCATTTTAGAAGCTAAAGTTTCCTTGGTGTTAAAACTTAACAAAGTTTCAACAAAAAAAAGACAGAAAAATACAAGCCAATCTCCTTAATGAACATAAATACAAAGGTCCTCAACAAGATACTGGCAAGCAGAATGAAACAAATCATCATAAGGATCATACATAATGACCAAGTTGATTTCATTCCAGGAATGTAAGGACCGTTCAACATATATAAATCAATAAATGTAATACATCATATAAACAGAAGCAAAGACAAAAGTTATGTGATCATTTTAGTAGATGCAGTGAAAGCATCTGACAAAATTAAATATTCATACATGATAAAAATGATGAAAATAAGTATAGAAGAACCTTATCACAAAATTATGAGATATGTATTATATCTCTTAACTGCCAACATCATACTAAATGGAGAAAAATTCAAAGCATTTTTCTCTCAAAGTGGAAACAAGACAAAGGTATCCAATCTTACCAGTTCTACTCAATGTATCCCTTGAAATTTTAGCCAGAGCAATAAGGAGAGGAAAAAAAAAACTACATAAAGGAAGGGAAGAATTTAAACCATCCTTATTTATAGATGACATAATCCTTTTCACAGAATACTCAAAATAACTCCACCACGAGGTCCTTACAGCTAATAAATTCAGCACAACAAAATAATAATACACAAATCAATATAAAAATTAATAGTGTTCTTGTATGCCAACAATGAACTTACAACAAAGAAATTAGGAAAACAATCCCATCTACAGTAGCCCAAATCACTTAAAAATCTTGAAATTATCATAACCAGGAATGGAAGATCTCAATAATGGAAACTATACTACTTCAAGAAAAAGAAATCCAATAAGACATTAGAAAATGAAAAGCTATCCCCTGTTACTAAATAGTCAGGACTAATATTGTCAAAAGGTCCATATTAGCAAAAATGATATATAAATTTAATGAAATTCCAATCAAAAGGCCAACAGCATCCTTCATAGAACTAAAAAAAATATAAAAAATTTATATGGCACCAGAAGACACCCAGACTAATTGAAGCAATCCTCAGCAACAAAAGCAAAGGCAGGAGACATTAGAATCCTAGATACATATTATATTACAAAGGTATAGTCATAAAAACAGCATGGAGCTGCAATCAAGATGGGCACATTGATCACAGGAACAGAATTGAGAATGCAGAATAACTCCCATGTGCCTTCAACTGTCTGATCTTCAAGAAAGGAGTCGAAAATGTATGTTGGAGAGAAAATATCTTCTTTTAAAAATAGTACCAGGAAAAGTCAATATCCAATGCACAAAAATGAATCTAGACTTACATCCTTCAGCCTATACCAAAATCAAATCAGAAGAATTAAAGTCCTAGATATAAAAACAGAAACACTAAACCTGGTGGTAGATAAATTAAGTAAAACTTGAAGACATGGATATAGGAAATGACTTTCTCAGCAGAACCCCAATTACAATACATAACACCAAAATCAATGAATAGGATTTATCAAATTAAAAAAGCTTTTGTACAGCAAAAGATACAAATAACAGAATGCAGAGAAAACTTATGGTATGGAAAAAAATTTGATAGCTACTCCTCAGACAAAATTACTATCTAGAATATATAAAAAACTAAAAAAAATTGCATAAAAGACCCAGTCACAAAATGGACAATTGAAATGTCCTTTTGAGACAGTGTCTCACTATGCAGTTCAGGCTGGCCTTGAGCTCATTCTGTAGCTCAAGCTGGCCTTGAACTCACAGCGATCCTCCTGCTTCAGCCTCCTGAGTGCTAGGATGACATGCGTGCCCCACCACGCCTGGCTTGGACAATTGAAATGAATAAGCACTTCTCAAAAGAAGAAATAAAAATATCTAATAAGTATATGAAAAATAAATTTCAGTATGTTTGGCCCCTAGGGAAATGCAAATCAAGTACTGACATTCCATCTTACTCCAGAAAGCATGTCTGCTGGTGATTTAGCTCAGTGGCACAGCGCCTGCCTGGCAAGCACAACGTCCTGAGTTCAATTACTGGTTAAAAAAAAAAAAAAAAGACCGAAAAAATGGCTATCCTCAAGAACTGGAAAAAAAAAGGCAAAATTGTGGAGAAAAAGAACCTTTCTACGTTGTGTGTGAAATTAATACAACTACTATGGAAATTAGCATGGGGATTCCTCAAAAAATTAAAAATAGAAAATCCTTTGACCCAAGTAGACCTCTTTTCGGTATCTTCTCTAAAGATTTAATGTTGTCATATTACAGTGATATTTTGCGCATCCTTGTTTATAGCAGCACAAGTAACAATAGCTAAATTCCGAAAGTGGCTTCTGTGCCCGTCAGTAGAGGAATGGATAATGTAAGTGTGATGTATATATAGATAGACACAGATATAGACTATTCAGCAATAAAGAAAAAAATTTGAAACATTTATTAGGAAAATGGATGGACTCTGAGACCATAATGCTGTTACATAAATCATTCACAGAATATAGACTATCCCATGGTTTTCTTATATGAGAAATCCAAAGTATAAATAATTTAAGGAGGAAAATACAAAGTGGATGATAGGAAACAGGGTTATTGACTTTTAGAAATGGAAAGGGCTTCTGGGAATGGGCTAAGACAAGATGGTGGGGAGGGGAAGTGAAAATAAATAAGACTACATGTGATATGTACACATACCAGTTCCCCATGAAGAATGTATTTATCATGTATCTCACATATATACTAATAAAATGATACACTAAAAAGAAATGCTTTTTGTTTTATTTAATTTTTTATTTCAAAGAGAAAAAATTTAAATGATTAAGAATTTCAAAACAAGATGATAGGAAGTTAACAATGGTTGCTGTATTGCATATGGTTATCTTCAAAGTAGCTGTTCAGATTACCAGATATAGGCATGCAAAATTGATCAAACAATTGAGCATCAACTTTTCCTTTCAGTAAACCAATAAAAATTCATAGTACAATTATTTTAGCTATCTTGAAAACAACACAAGTGCCATTCAACTGAGGAATGGATTAAAAAGATGTATTATTTTTATATAATGGAGTATTACTCAGCTAGAAAGAAAGATAGACTTGAGGTTTTTAAAGGTAAATGAATGCAACTAAAGACCATGTCCATAAGTGAAATAAATCAGACCCTCATGTGTAAGCATCATATTGTCTCCCAAGTGTAAGACTGAAAGAATAAATGAAATCCAAATGGTACAATAGATATTGTGAAAGGGAAAGAAGCTGTTCAAAAGGAAAGAACTGGAATGGGGAAAAAAGAAAAGAAAGGAAGGAAGGAAAGAAGGGATGGAGAGAGAGGAAGAAAGAAAGAAGAAAGAGAGAAAAAGAAAGAAAGAAAGAAAGAAAGAAAGAAAGAAAGAAAGAAAGAAAGAAAGAAAGAAAGAAAGAAAGGTTTAACAAATTTAAAAATAATTACCCATATGCAAGTTCTTTAAGTAAATATTACAATATAATTATTCCACATAAATTTCATTTGCAATATTCTGTAAAGAAATTTACAGAGTTATGAAAACCCTTAACAAAGTATTTCCAAGCATAGACCTAAAAATCTTGCCATATTTCAACCTTGAAGGCATTGCACAAACAGATAAAAGAGTACTAAAGGGGCCATTGAAGACTGTTAAGTTTCAGAAAGGAAAACACAGTAATCAGGGCAAAATAAAATTTTCAAGTTATTTCTCTCTGTGAATAAGCATTTTAACCTCGGTTTCTCTCCCCTTTTTGCATATTTTCATTATGGTTGCCCAACAGCATTAAGCTTGGTGTCTTTAGAAGACACAAATATTTTAAACTTTTGTTGAGATGGCTGGTGTTGCTTCCTTTGATAAACAAAAGTTTCTCTCTGTGGTGTGTGTGTTTCTCCTAAGGAATACCTCAAAGAAATGATTTAGCAGGCTGCTAGGTTCAGAAAAATGGACATTTAGTGCTGCTGAGAAAGTCCACATATTTTTGTTTTGGTGAGAAATTAATAATTTTTTTTCTGGAAGCAAGTCCTTTGCAAGACAAAAGTTGTAAAGACTCAAAATGATCTTTAAGCAACAAAAAAGCATGCACAAATGGTACTAATTTTGACTTGCTGAGATATTTTTTCCACTGCTGCGTTGATCTCAACAGCTGTAGGTACTTAAATTCTCTTCCTGGAGCTCTTGCACCCGACATTATGCACGAGAGAAGGAGTAAAGACAATTATTACCAATTTTTCACAGAGCCCACAGAGCCACTTGAGGGAGCATAGACATTCTTCCTTCTGTCACATTACTTTCCCACTCACCAATTGCTACAGCTTCTCATAAAAGAGAACAGTAATAGTTATTAGGAAAAAAGGAACTTTTATATATAAGAACAAAGCAAAGAAATGGTAAGAGAAAGAAGAGAAATAAAAAGTTGAGCTAGTCTTTTTTCAAGCTAAGGGTATCTCAAATGACATATAATGAAAGGTCTTTGTGGGTTTGATTAGGTGTGTGTGAGCGTTTAGGGCACCTGTGCCCACAGGGGGCTGCACCAGCAGCCAAATGGTAATGCTGGTGTGTAATTACGGAGCACTTAGCTGCATTCAGACATGGTTTGTTTCTCTGATAATTTCCACTTTCATTGTTCAAGAGGCTGTGGACACTGTAGAAGCTGAGGTTCAAGTACCTGCAGCTGTTCAGATAAATGAATATTGTAGATGTTTTAAAAAGTTTCCAGTAGGAATGCAGCTTAAGAGGAAAGTTTGACAGAAGTACATTTAAAATATTTTACTTACCTTTCCAAAGCTATAAAATCCTAAATCTATAAATGGATTGTTCTTTATTTCTCTTCTTCATTTCACAAGCTGACTGAGCTTTATGCCTCAACCTATAGAACCCATCCTTCACACATGCTATTAAATTCTCTGTGTGGAAAAAGCTACTTCGATTTACTACTGGACTGTACCGGCATAGAAGCTATGTTGTCTGCTCTTGTGATGTATAACAAATATAGACATTTAAAAATGTGTTAACTCACTCTGAGCAACTTTGGTGAAGATAACTATGTAATACAATATCCACTGTTAATTCCTATCATTCTGTTTTGAAGCCCTGTATCATTTATATTGCTTTTGCTTTGTTTTGTCTACGTTGTTGTGATTTTGTTATTTTTTAGTCTCTTTACAATAAAACTATGTTAACCCATTTATGTGAAAGGAATAAATGCGTTCCAAAAGAGCGCAACATTGCCAAATCTGAACACAAACATATTTTAACTTTCTTGAATTTCACTCCTCCATCCAAAAGTCTTAGATGTATTATTTATTTGTATTTCACCCTTTTAAAAGTTTGGAACATCTAAAAACAGAGAAGGAACAAAAACAAAATTTAATGTTTTTCCATTTCAGCACCACGGACAGAGCGAATCTGCTCTGCTGGGTTTTGAAGGATTGTTTCACCAACACAAAATAAAGTTTATTTACAAACAACGTTGCCTGATTAATTATTATTGCTCTTCTAATTTTATTGCCTTTTATAAATAACATATTCAAATCACTATAAAATTAGGAACTTCTACTAAATTGCCAGAATACAAAAATTAAGTACTATGTAAATTTGTAGTAATTTCAAACTACGAGTTACATTTCTAAACTTTATACTGAGACCCTTGAGCAAGAGTGTAGTTTTTTAAAAATGTAATAGTTGAAGACTTATTATTCTCAACATCAATTTGATAATATCGGGGGCTGGGGATTTAGCTCAGTGGCACAGCTCCTGCCTGGCAAGCGAAAGGTCGTGAGTTCCATTCCCGGTACTGGAAAAAAAACAAAAACTAAACAAACAAAAAAATTTTGATAATATCCGATAAGTGTTTCTATAGACAAAATGAATATGCACTGGGAATGGTGGCACAACCTCTAATGGCAGTACTGTAGGATGTCAAGGCAAGAGGATCACAAGTTGAAGTCTAGTCCATGCAGTTTAGTTAGACTGTCTCAAAATAAAAATATAGAAAGGAACTGGGCATGTAACTCAGTGTGAAGGTCATGGGTTCAATCCCTAGTGCCACAAATAGAGGGGTAGATAGGTAGGTGGATAGATAAATAGATTATATGTTAGATAGATAGATAGATGATGATGATGATGAAGATAGACAGATAGACAGATGATAGATGAGAGATAGATAGATAGATAGATAGATAGATAGATGATAGATAGATAGATAGATAGATAGATAGATAGATAGATAGACTATGGTCCTGGCCTCAAACCTTGTTTTATCATAGAAATGGACTGACTTTTGTATATCATATTAAGTAAATAAATAAATTGAGCAATACAACTGAATTATCTCTTAATATTATTTTATTAAAAAGTTCACAATTAGAGCACTTGTAATAACACAAAACATTTAAAAGCAACAAAGGCTGCCCTGAAAGAACTTTTCTGGAAACACAAAAGAATTTAGCATGTGCCCTGTAAGACTCAGTAGATCAACAAAATCTATCATCTGTAGGGAATTACTAGGACTTCCAAGTTATTGCAAAATTAGCAAAGAGAGTGAATGGCGCAAATCTAAAGATTTCACTTGGCCCAGGATAAAATTCAAAGGAAACAAAGAAGAATATAACTACTCAGTGTTTTCTACCATCTGCCAACATTCTCCCATAAAACAAACCTGGAAAAAGGATCCTGTATAAAAATCTATAATCTAAAGCTCTTGTCATATTTGTCAAATTCAGTATCATGGACTGAAGAATTACTTTTTCAGAGACAGGTGAGAATAATTATCAAAAGCAATATACAAACATAATGGAAAAGTTCATAAATTAAATCTATATTTCATTTTACCAAATTTTATAGTACTCTGCCCTGAATGTGACCTCGGTGTGGCAGATACCATTTAAAAGCAATGACAAAAGTGTGTTTAAAGCACAGAGAGTTCAGAAGACAGAATAGCAGCATTTCTATCTTGATCATCATTAATCAGCACCATACAATGTTAACTCTAAGTAAGTCCACAGATAAGCCTAGATCACTAAATATAAAGAATTAATAAATGGGTGAAAATTCCTGAAGAATGCGCTACTTAAGAAGGACTCTAAATAAGATTTTGCAAAAGTGACTGACAATTTATTTGTGAAAGATACAGAATAAGGTACTATAGAGTGAACTCAAATAAAGTTTCATATCAATATTCATCTGTGGGAAACAAAGTCAGGAATCATTTCCTTTAGGTAAAACATGGCTCAGGTGATTTAAGAATGGAACTGTGGTGTCTGCTTCATGCTGCTTTTCTGGCACCGTACTGCCTATAGTGGAAAAGACTCTTGGAGTCCACATTGCGAGATTTCTGCATAGCCTCAGCAAAAAGTTTGGTCACCTGCAAAGAAAAATGTTAAAAATCTTACCAACCCACATTAATTGAAAGTGAATGTTGAAAGAATCAGAAGTGAAAAGTCACAAGGATCTGCTCCCAATTTTCAAAGGGGCATGGGATGAAAGGCATGATTTTTTTTTATTTGATAGGGACTTCCACCCATGTCTCAGACTTCACCATGAATAGGTTTATTTCTCCTCCCCCATTGGGATTAAAAGAAACTTGGGGAAAAAACAAGATGGACAGAAAGTCAATGAGTCTCAAATCTGTGAATCTTTCTGTATTAAATTTGCTGAGTCATGTACACATGAAACTACATATAATTCATATAATCATTTTCTGTGAATTGGACAAGCCCGTGTACGGCATCTGGACCTTCAGTTATTACCTTGTGTTATCTTTCTGTGGTATCTTTCTGTGGCATCTTTCATTTAGAAACAGAAGTATAAAAGTGTGTATCTTTAACCCCTTCCACACTATCACTTTTTATTCAAAGTATAATTGAATGGGTAATGAAAGAGCTAAGGCCATTCATGGCTTTGGATTATCTCAACTGCTTGATCACCAACTGTCCCATGCAGGTTATGACCTACTGTATTAACATTATTACTGTAAGAGTCTATTAAAAATTCTCCTCTAAAAGAATCGAGATTTGTTATGCAATGATGATAGTAAATGGTATCATTATGTACTGCAAACATATACTCATAACAATTAAAAATAAAAAACACCCTAAATCCCCCTCTATTCTGAATGTTACAAGGAGGGGGAAAGAGAGATATGCATACACTGGTTAACACTTTTAGGGGATGCCCAGAAATGAAACCCACATGCAGCTTGCATACAAGAGAAAGAACATACCTGAAAATTAGTAAGGAGAGCAATTCCACTGTCCACAGCTGTCCTTCGAATCACATAATTATCATGGACAAACTTAGTGTTGTTATTGGGAAGATTAATCACAAGGTCAATGCTGCCGTCTTTCATCAATCTGGAAAAATAAAGAAATAAATGAACTCGCGATTGAGGTAATGATTTGTACTTTATAGTTTTAAAAATACTAACTACTTATTCTCTTAGCCATTTACATCAATGCCATACTCAGGTGACTGTCACCTGCCCTCTTCTATTCCCAAGCAGATCTTCAAATTATTCTCATGTGGGGATTATAGCTTTTATTGTGTTCTTGAAATAATGCTAGCTAATGCTAATTGACCCAAAATATGTTTACTCTTCAATATGTTATCTGATCATACTAAGAATTGGTAATTTGATAGATATATACTTTGTTTCTTTCACAAAGAAGTGAAACCTCTTTCATTGAAGACCCCTCCATGATCCCACCCCTACATTATGCCTATTTCCTGCATTTTTTCCTAGCACTTCTTAGTAGATGCTATGAGAATCCAGGTCACCTGATTTTCAATTAAACCATTGCAAATTCTCTGCTAGGCTGCTACACAGTAAGAGACATTTAAATATCAAAAGCTTGAAGTAGTGCTGTTTATTATTTTACAGAGCTCTAAAGCAAGGGGGCTTATAACATCCTGGGAAGTTTACTAAGGTCTACACACAGTGCCATTTTTTAATTAGTTTGACAGTAATTTATAGGTTGACTTCTTAAAAGCCTTAACACGCAGTTTATTTCATAGAATTTGCACTGCAATGCCTTTGGATCGTTTGTAACATCCTGCAACAATTGAGAAAACTCCACAGTGTACTCATGCCACATAGTTTCATAAGTATTGATGCATTAATGATCTGTAAGGTTCATACAATATGCTGAAATAATGTCTTAAAAAATCTAATGATGATATGGCCTGAAGCATAATAAAACACCTTGATAAGGGAGTGGCTACTCAGGTAATCCAATGAATGACATTATCATAGTTCTCCACACAGTTTCCCGCATGCAGAAAGCTCTCAGTAAAGTGACCGATTCATTGACACATTGATGTGCAACCTCACCGAACTGTGACCAATATTACATCAATTTTATACTATAATATATATGTTTGATCTGAACTGTACAGTGCTATACTTTTATTTGTATCTATCGGGGAAAGCATTTTTACCAGGAAGTATTCTAATGATGTTTCCATAACACCACATACCCAGGTGATAGTGTGAGTTCTATAGTAATAGCAATTCATAAGAGTCAGGTTTTACTATCATCCACAAATATACTAATTGTTAAACTGATTGACTAAAAGCATTTTTAAATAACTTGCAATTGAGTAAGGTGAAACATTTATATCATGCTAGCCAACACAATCAGTCCTCTATGTATCGAGCAACTCAGAAAACAGTCCACCCAGCTCTTACTTTCTGATGGAAGAAAGACTGGGATTCTGTCCTTCCTGAGATGGCCATGCCACTGGGGTGGCAGGGACATTGTTGGCATTCAGCCAATCGGATGTGGCTTCTGTGGCAAAGAGCTGCATTTAAAATGGAAAAATTAGTTACTCTATCAGAGGGAATAATTTTGTAGAACCAAAGCTTACTAGGACATAAGTACCATTGAGAGCACGAAGAAGAAACTGAAAAACGCAAGAAATAATATTGTACCTAGAGTACAGACTTAGACTCAGAATTCAGAAGCCCAGATGCATTATAAACACTGAAGGAAGAAGTTAAGAATGTCAGCTGTAACTGCTTGTGTAGAAGGAAAAAATAGAGAATTATTCTTGGCTTAGAATTTTTTCAATCAGGTCAACAGAACCACATGGCCACAAACCAGTCTGAGCCATGGGAATAATTTTGCTTTACTGAACTTGGCTTCATATGGAAGTATTCATTCTGAAGAAGTTGTGCCTATAACAACTGAAAAGTATGATCTCATATGGAAACAGGAAAGTAAAAAGGAAAAATATATAGAAATGACCAGAATTAAGTCCTGATTATGCTTCAGCTAAACTAAGTTTTTTGCTGACAATTTCTATTGAGTTTATAATAATCTTGTTAAAATATACAACTACTTTTTCTATTTTATTCTACTGAAGACTTTATTTTCTAACAGGAACACAAAGCCAGTCTTTAACAAGGCCTGTGCTGCAGCACGAAGGGGTCAGCACACAGGAGGGAGGCCTCTTAGACAAAACCAAAAAAGAGGCTGGGGAGTACTGCTTATATAGCAGCTGCAAGCCTGTGTCAATGAGGGCCAGGGCTGAAACCAGGGAATGTTCTGGAAGGCTAGCTGTGAGGGTTGGGCAGGGCTGAAAACCAGGGAATGTTCTGGAAGGCTAGCTGTGAAGGTTGGGCAGGACTGAAACCAGGG